>NC_034416.1:18817999-18866764 GCF_002078875.1 Numida meleagris
GGTCTGGAGCACAAGTCTTATGAGGAGTGGCTGAGGAAACTGGGATTGTTTAGTCTGGAGAAGAGGAGGCTCAATGGAGACCCTATATCTCTGTGCAGCTACCAGAAGGAAGGCTGTGGTGAGGTGGAGGCTGGCCTCTTCTCCCGTGTACCTAGTGATAGGACTAGAGGGAATGGCCTCAAGTTGTGCCAGGGGTGATTCAGGTTGGACTTTAGGAAAAATATCTACGAAAGAGTGGTCACATGCTGGAACGGGCAGCCCAGGGAGGTGGTTGAGTCACCAACTCTGGAGGCTCTTCAGCCTCAAGAAGAGAAAGTTCCGAGGAGACCTTACAGAGCCTTCTAGTACATGAAGGGGGCCTATGGGAAAGCTGGGGAGGGACTTTTTATAAGGGCATGTAGCACCAGGACAAGGGGAAATGGTTTTAAACTGGAAGAGGGTAGATTATACTAGGTATCAGGAAGAAATTATTTTCTATGAGGGTGGTGAGACACTGGAACAGGTTGCCCAGGGAGGTTGTGGATGCTCCCTCCCCAGAAGTGTTCAAGGCCAGGCTGGATGGGACTGTGAAAAACCTGATCTAGAGGGAGGTGTCCCTGCCTATAGCAGGGGGGTTGGAACTAGGTGATCTTAAAGGTCCCTTCCAACGCAAACCATTCTATGATTCTATGTTGTACTAAGGGACATGGTTTAGTGGGGAAATATTGGTGGTAGGTGGATCGTTGGACTGGATGATATTGGAGATCTTTTCCAACCTTGGTGATTCTATGATTCTATCTCAGTGAATACTGCAGTATGTTTAAAAGAGGCAATAATCAATCCTGATAGATCTCTGTACTACCTTTAGTATTGAACTATCATTGAATCAGAATCATAGACTTTGCTGTTGTCCTCTAACAAATACACTGGCTGAAATGAGCTGGCTGAAAACTCAGTAAAGACCCATAACGTGGAATTCATCTATCTGAATTTGAATATCTAGAGTACAGCTGCCATCACCTGAATTGTTGTCTAAGGTTCTGTTTATGGCCATGGAAAAGTAGGGCTATACTTGCCTCACAGCCAATACGGTCAGCAAATCACAGCCATTTTGATCCATTCTGTATATGATTCTTAATTCTGTGGACCAAAGTCATCCCTGGTGAGTTGATTTTAATCCATCAGTCTTCTCTAAAAAACAAATTTATTGCCAATTCATGAGAATCATAAAAGCTTCCAGAGAAATAGGCTATTATTTAAGTGCTGTATGTTCACATAACTGAAATGAGGACTGGTGTATGGATCACCAAACAGTATTCATGCATATCTATCCATCATGCATATTGTAGGGGAGCATCCATGTTTATGGTCATAAATGCTGTCTGACGTGAAAGAAATAGAACATTTCCCTTGCATTGCATTCTAATCAGTTGCACTCCAGCTCTTCTGGATTTCTTTTTTTTCTGTTTCAATTTGTTCATTTTCAAGACCTACCTAATTCAGGGAATCTTTTCACTTTAATCTCAAATACTATTTGGTAAATTATTAACAACAACAACAAAAAAGTAGCTGGATAAAATAACATGCAGTTTTACATATGAATGCTAGGGTTGCCAACCACTGGATCAGGCTGCCCAGGATCCCATCCCATGTGGCCTTGAATGCCTCCAGGGATGGGGGATCCACAACTTCTCTGGGCAGCCCACTTCCTGTCCTCTGGGCAACCTCACCATCCTCTACATAAAAAAATGTCTGCCTAACATCTAATGTAATTCTCCCCTCTTTTAGTTTAAAGCCACCCCCCATTGCCCCATCATTATCAAACTGTAACAAGTCAGTTCCCCTTGTGCTTGTAAGCTCCCTTCAAGTACTGGAAGGCCACAGTGAGGTCTCCCTGGAGCCTTTTCTCTTCTCTAGTTCAGCCTTCAAATCCCTCTCTCTCCAATTTAGAGATATGGATGTGGTGCGGGACCATGTCAAAGACCTTGCACAAGTCCAGGGAGATGACATCAGTTGCCCTTCCTTTGTCCACCAGTGCCATTACTCCATCACAGAAGGCTATCAGATTGGTCAGACACCTCCTCATCTCCCATGTACCTTTACATCTCTTCCAAGAGGATCCACTCCATGATTTTCCCAGGCACAGAGGTGAGGCTCACCTGCCTGTAGCACCCCACGTCTTCCTTTCTTCCTTTCTTAAAAATGGGAGTGATATTTCCCCTCTTCCAGACACCAGATACTTTGCCTGACAGCCACAACTTTTCAAATATGATGGAGATCAGCCAGTTCCTTCAGAACTAGATATCATCTGGCCCCGTAGACTTGTACACATTCAGCCTCATGAGGTGGTCTCAGACTTGCTCTGCTCTTACACTGGGAAGGATTTTGCTTCTCTGACCCCCACTTAGAAGTTCAGGGACACGAGAAGTGTGGGAAGCCTGACTGCCAATGAAGACCAAGGCATAGAACTCTTTTAAGTACCTCAGCTTTCTCCATGTCTGAGGATGATGGCTCTCCTGTTTCATTTATTTAAAGAACTGAATGAACAGGCATAGCATAATTCAATTTCTTGTACACACACAGTAATACTCTCAAATCTTCTCTGTTTTTGTTCAACTTCTCTTCACAAGTTCCAGGAATACCTGCTGCTCTACACCATAATTCCTGGCTATCGGTTTAGTCAAGGACAAGCAAATAAAATTGCAATATTTTGGTAATATTCAACCTTCAGATATTACTGATTAATCATAAAGCAATCCTGTCTAAGAATCTTCCATCTTTATATCTCTATTGATTGCAACTGCTTCTTCCAGTTGCTGACCTACTTACTATAATATTAGAATTTCACTTGGATTACTATAAGGCATTTTATTAAGACTACAGTGTGGACCAACAAGAAAAGAAGTCTGAATTGTATCAGAGTAAGGATCTCCTACCAGCTTGTTTATCTTTCAACAGAAGCTTTTCATGCAAGATCTTCATGAAGGAAGCTTCAGTAGAGGGATCTATTTCCCACTTTTATCACGTAATAGTCTAAAATTGTTGATTTACAGAGAAAACTACAAAGTTATACTCTTTGACTGGAAAAACATGACTAGGTGAGGTTGATCAATTGTAATAACTGGTTGGAAGAAAAGCTCCCTTTCTTTGTTTCCATGCACTTTAATGGAGGAGGGGGGGAAAAAAAAAAAAAAAGAGGAACCAAACAAACAAAAACTGTGGAACTGTGTATGTGTTTTACATATCTAGACTGTAAATGAAGTGTGGCTCAATTGGTCCAGTTACCAGACAGGTCACCCGAGGAGCATTAACTCTAGCTGGTTTTGAGAGAGGTTATGAGGTTACAAATTCAGAACTTCAGATGAGAGTAAGGTATCGAACTTGTTAAACATGCAAAAATTTGAAAATTGTGTGGCTAAAGATGAACATCAGAGATTCTAACAGAATTTTTGATAGATGCAAGAAATTTACAATGGATATAGCATTTAATTAAACATACAAAATAAAATTACTGTGTCTGCAAGTAGAGACGGTGTAAACAGTGTACATCCATGAAACTATATCATACAGGATAGAAGCAATTGAATTGATCTTTAAAATAGTGTGATAGTCCCTTGTTCACTGAAACATTTGGCTACAACTATAAAATGATGAGACAAGTCTGAACTGTTTGGTCTAACTGACATAAGTCCAAATCCTACATTGAAGTAACTCAGAAGTCTACATTTTTCTCAGAAAAATGCAAATTCTTTTTTTTATTATTCCCTCATTATCAAATAAGGCTTCAGAAGCAAGATATATACATTGTGATTACCAGATTTAGAAAGAAATACAGAAGCCTGAATATCACTTATATGACATGCTGAAAACCACTATGCAGGGTAAAAGAAGTCATCAAGAGCAGGCTTCTGTCTGAAATGATGCTTGCATACAATCAGCAGATAATAATTTGAAAGGTTAAATTAAAATCTCTATGAAACTTCAGAAACACTGAAGCCCAAAATGGTTATGTATATAAGAATTGTATAAAATTCCATTAAGAGCCTTTAACAGTCAGGAGATGACCATCTTTTAAAAATAATGTTTCTTTGTTGTGCCTGACCAAGCCTTAAGGTAAATAGCACCAGGTAGGAAAATACTCACTTCTTCCCGCTGTTCTTACCCTCGTGCCTATATGAATGGTTTTTCAGAAATCTATAACCATCTCTTAATGATGGAAAGCCTCTGCTTGTTGCTGTCATTCTGAAAGGCAGATGTTGATGCCTATGTTTTAAATGGTCAACTTTTTGCTACCATTTCTGAGGAAGATAAACAGACAAGACAGTGAACTGCTACACCTAAGAGAAAAGTCCTAGGGAAATAATATTAGCTAAACTAGTACTGAGGAGAAACGGTAAAGGACTCCGATATGCCCTGAGACAAGCCCTTTGCTTCCTGCACTTCAGCATTCTTACGGAGGACAAGTTATGAGGAAACATTTTTCTTATACTCTCTACAAATGTTTAACAAAGCATCTGAGTAAATGAATTACGAATAAAAGCCAAAGTTTTTTATTATGATGATTTTGATGAAGAAAACATATTCCAAATGCAGTGTGTCTGAAATACCTTCCAGATTAGCAGATCAGTCTGCAATCACAAAGCAGCATACATCTGAAAAAGAACTGAGCAACTGAAGGACCAAACACAAGACTTAAAACAGATCAACTGAGATTTTTGGGGACTATGAAAGAATTCTGTGGGGATGGAGGGGAGAAAGTATTTTGGTCAAATCATAATCCTACAGTCTGTGTAAAGGTATTGAACACCAGAGTTACATATGAGAAACCAAGTCTAACATTTGAATGAAACATTTTACTTAGATCTCTACTGAGACCTATTCTTACAGCATCACTGTGTTTCAGATAGACACATTTAAAAGGATCTGGTTTACATTAAGGCTATATAAAAACTAGATAATTTGTGAACATCACCTTTCAGAAGGGAGGTACAATTCAGTCTGAAGACAGTTCAAAGTTAAATAGCAGAAACAGCAAGCAAATTGAAAATTATGAAGAAATGTTAGGAGTCAATGAGCAGAAAAATTACAGTATGCTCTCAAAATACATAAATTGGTCTAAGTAGACAAGGGTAAGAACATTTGCTAGTCAAGACAAAATAGAAAATGTTGAATTTAAGCAACGGCAAGAAAAATTTAAGAATTGGGGAAGATTATATAGTACAGCAGTTTTTAGCTTAGAGAAAGTGGTGAAATCATCACCAGAAGACAGCTAAATTAGACATCCTGAGATTCTGTCTCCTTAAAGATAATCTATCTGCGTGGCAGTGACCTATTTTGTTAAAAAGAGAATAATTAGAGTAAATAATGAATGCCAAAAAAGTTCAGCTAACTTTGGTTTAGAACAGCACATGATCTCTCCAGTAGAATTACTTTGAGTAGAGTTTAAATAAAAAAGTATTCCTAACGTGAAAAAAAGTGACAAGAGGTCTATTTTACCTAATTTTTTTATGGTAGGGACACTATGATATCTTATCTCCCTTGTGTTTTCTTTCATATACAAACATTGTGTCTTTGTTCCTCCTCTTTCAACTTCTCTGGTTCTCTTAGACACGCTGCCAACATCAAGCAAGTCAGCTGTGGGATAGCCTGCTCAATGAGCAATGCAGGTTGTACACTAAGTCATTAGATTGAATCGACCCTTCATTGTACTCAAGAATTTGCTGAAATTAGAATCATAGAATCACCAAGGTTGGAAAAGACCTCTAAGATCATTCATTCCAACTGTCCACATATCATCAATATTTCCCACTAAATCATGTCCCCCAGTACATCTAACATTTCTTGAACACCTCCAGGGACAAGAACTCCACCACCACCCTGGGCAGCCCGTTCCAGCATATGATGACTCTGTCAGAGAAGAAGGCCCCATCTGGAGCACTGCATCCAGGCCTGGGGCCCCCAGTACAAGAAAGACGCAGAGCTCTGGGAAATAGGAGGGCTACCAAGATGATCAGAGGGCTGAAGCACCTCTCTTATGAAGAAAGGCTGAGGGAACTGGGCTTGTGTAACTTGGAGAAGAGAAGGCTCCGGGGAAACTGAGACAGGGGAGGTTTAGGTTAGATATTAGGAGGAAGTTTTTCACTCAGAGGGTGGTGACACACTGGAACAGGTTGCCCAAGGAGGTTGTGGATGCCCCATCCCTGGAAGCATTCAAGGCCAGGCTGGATGCGGCTCTGGGCAGCCTGGTCTAGTGGCTGGCGACCCTGCACACAGCAGCAGAGTTGAAACTAGATGATCTTTGAGGTCCTTTTCAACCCTGGCCATTCTATGATTCTATGAAGAAGTATTTCCTAACATCCAATCTGAATCTTCCCTGGTGCAAATTGAGGCTGTTCCCTCTAGTCCTATTGCTAGTTATATGGGAGAAGAGGCCAACGCCCACCTCACCACAACCTCCTTATGCAGTAGTTCAAGAGAGCAAAAAGGTCACCCTGAGACTCCTCCAGACTAAACAATCCCAATTCCCTCAGCCACTCCTCATAAGACTTGTGCTCCAGACCCCTCACCAGCTTAGTTGCCCTTCTCTAGACACATTCCAGGGCCTTGATGTCTTTCTTGTACTGAGGGGCCCAAAACTGAACACAGTATTCAAGGTGCGGCCTCACCAGAGCTGCATATAGAAGAATGATCACTTCCCTGTCCTTCTGGCAACACTATTTCTGATACAAGCCAGGATGTCATTGGCCTTCTTGGCCACCTGAGCGCACTGCTGGCTCATGTTTAGCTGTGTGTCAACCAACACCTCCAGGTCCACTTCTTCCATATAGTCTTCCAGCCCCTCTGCCCCAGAGGGGTTGTAGCTTTGCCTTGGTTTGTTGTGGCCAAAGTGCAGGACCCAGCACTTGGCCTTGTTGAACTTCATCCCACTGGTCTCAGAGCAGCTACACAGACTGTCCAGATTCCTCTGTAGGGCCTTCCTACCCCCAGGCAGATCAACACTTCCTGCCAACTTGGTGTCATCTGCAAACTTACTGAGGGTGCACTCAATGCCCTCATCCAGGTCATCAATAAAGTTGTTGAACAGGACAGGCCCCAGTACCAGCTGCTGGGGAACACCACTCATGACCTGGATTTAACTCCATTCACCATCACTCTCCGGGCCCAGTTCTTTATCCAGCAAAGAGTGTATCTGTCCAGGCCATGGGCTGCCAGCTTCTCCACAAGAGTACTGTGGGAGACAGTGTCAAAGGCTTTGCTGAAGGAAGACTATGTCAACAGCCTTTCCCTCAGGCCTATCATTCCCCAGATCCCCCTTAGGACCTTTTTGGCAGATGAGAGTCACATTTGCAAGCCTCCAATCCTCTGGGACCTCTCCCCTTGAACCAGGAACACTGATAGATGATGGTAGGCAGCTTGGCTATCACCTCCACCAGATCCCTTAGCAGCCTCAGGTGGATCCCATCTGGCACCATGGACTTATGACAGTCCTGGTGGGGTAGAATCATAGAAATTGCTCAGGTTGGAAAAGACTTTCAAGACCATCAAGTCCAACCACAACCTAACCATACTACCCTAACAACCCACCACTAAATCATGTCCCTGAGCACCACATCCAAATGGTTTTCAAACACATTCAGGGATGGTGACTCAACCACCTCCCTGGGGAGCCTGTTTCAGTGCTTAACAACCCTTTCTGTAAAGAAGTTTTTCCTGATATCCAACCTAGACCTCCTCTGGCGTGACTTGAGGCCATTTCCCCTTGTCCTGTCACCTGTCACCAGCAAGAAGAGACCAACCCTGTTCTCACTGCAATCACCTTTCAGGTATTTGCAGAAAGCAATAAGGTCTGCCCTCAGCCTCCTCTTCCCCAGACTAAACAGCCCCAGTTCCTTTAGTCACTCCTTGTAGGGCCTATTCTCCAAACCCTTCACAAGCCTTGCTGCCCTTCTTTGGACCTGTTCCAGCATCTCAATGTCCTTTCTGTATTGTGGTGCCCAAAACTGAACACAGTACTCGAGGTGGGGTCACACCAGTGCCGAGTACAGGGGCAGGATTACTTCCCTAGTTCTGCTCACTACACCATTCCTGATACAAGCCAGGATGCCATTGGCCTTCTTGGCCACCTGGGCACACTGCTGGCTCATATTCAGCCGACTGTCCATCAGTACACCAAGGTCCCTCTCTGTCAGGCATAGGTCAGTGTAGTAGGTCTGTAAGTGTTTCCATCTGAATCATGGGTGGTTTATTCTGCTCCCCATGAAAGACTTCCAGGTCAGAGGGTAGAGTACTCTGAGGATAACTGGTCTAGGGTAGAGTACTCTGAGGATAACTGGTCTTACTTTTAAACACAGACATAAAGAAGGCATTGAGAACCTCAGCCTTTTACTTATCCTTAGTGGTCACATTCCCTGCCTCATCCAGTAAAGGATGGAGATTCTCCTTAGATCTACTCTTACTGTTAATATATTTGTAAAAATATTTTTTGTTCTCTTTTACCCCAGTGGCCAACTTGTGTTCAAGCTGAGCTTTTACCTTTCTAATTTTCTCCCTGCATATTCATACAACTTCTTTGTACTCCGAGTTGCCGGTCCCTTCTTCCGCAGGAGATAAACTGTTTTTCTCCTGGAGCCTCAGAAGTAGTTCCCTATTCATCCACGCTGGTCTTCTTCCCCGCCAGCTCATCTTACGGCACAGGGAGACAGCCTGCTCTTGTGCCTTTAAGTCTTCCTTCTTGAGGAGCGACCAGCCTTCCTGGACCCATTTACCTTTCAGGACTGAATCCCAAGGGACCCTCCCTGTCAGGGTCCTGAGTAGTTCAAAGTCTGTCCTCTGGAAGTCCAAGGTTTTGCTGCCCCCCCTCTTGACTTCAGCAAAGATAGAGAATTCTACCATTTAGTGGTCACTCTGTCCAATACAGCTCTCAGCCTCCACATTTCTGACCAGTCCTTCACTTTTTGTGAACAGGAGGTCTAGTGCGCACCTCACCTGGTAGGCTCTTTTATGAGCTTCATCAGGAAGTTATTTTCCACATACTCTAGAAACCTCCTAGACTGCTTCATCTGCACTGTATTGTTCTTGCCTTACATATCAGGGAAATTGAAGTCTCCGATGAGGACAAGGGCTGGCAATCGTGCAGCTTCTGGGAGCTGCTCATAGAACATCTCATCCATCTCTTCATCCTGGTTAGGGGGTCTATAACAGACCTCCACCAGAATGTCAGCTTTGTTGGCCCTCCCCCTCATCCCTCCTCCCTCCTCCCCTTAGAGATTCAACCTTATCATTCCCAGCCCAAAGCTCAACATTGAAAAACTCTCAAACACAGAGAGCCACTCCACTGTCTCTCCTTCTGTAACTATCACTTCTGAAAAGCTTACAATCATCCATCATAGCACTCCAGTTGTGGGTGTGACCCCACCATGTTTCAGTAATGGCAGCTAAGTCATAGTTTGCCTGCTGCATGATGGCTTCCAGCTTCTCCTGCTTTTTGCTCATGTAGTGTGCATTGGTGTAAATGCACTTCAGCTGAGCCCTTTGCCTCACTCCCAATCCCTTCATTGTTCCCCCAGGCAGGGGGTCCACCACTGTCTGAGGGGTATCACCCCAGTGTCTTCCTCACAAGTTTGGTAGGGAGTTACTCCACCAATCTTATAACCTGCTCGAACTCTCTGATGCTCCTTAAGCTCTCCACTTCCTCCTTGAGCTTTACCACCATACTGAGCAGATCCACCCGCTCACACTTTGCACAGGTGGAATCCCTGCTGCCCTTCACTGTAGCAACAGGCTACTCATTAAACTGAATAGATCACATAATTCTTCTCAATTCATAGCAGAAGTGATGTTGGGCAGCAATAGATCTATTTTTCAAGGGCTGCATATGCTAGTACATTTATATGGCCTTAACATTCTTTGTATTGACCCTGATGGTGACTGCTGTAGAAGTACTGTATAAAATGTCATTATCCTAGCAGACTGAGATATTTAACTCCCTATTACAAGCACATATATCTTAAAAGATTTGTATTTTCCACTTTATTGTTATAGAAAACAATGCTATAATCTTATACTATGGCATCAGGTGAATATAGGGGTGTTGAGGGGTTGGGGAAGCAAAGGAAGTGATCAAACTGTAATCTTGGTCTTTCTGTCTTGCTTTCTGTTTTGCTTTCAGCTAATGCAGGTAATATTTTGGGTCTCAATAGCTGACATTTTTACTTTTACCAGCTTGAACAGTCTTTGACATACCATATATATGCTTATAACCTGGATATATTTGGTACAGGGATTTAGTGTGATTTTCAAAAATAATATTAACTTGTTTTTCTATAACTTCACAAGCTCCAGAAAATAATATTTGAAGACATAACTCAAAGATTTTCTAAACGCTAAGAAGAATTGAAGTGCAGTAATTAAGTCTTACCACAAGAGGCCCCCCAAAGACAATTTGTTTTGAAGTGAGGAGGTGATTTTCATCATGAGGTGACGAAAATTTGTTTTCAGAATATTGATGTGTCCCATATGTTTAATTAAGTTTTTAGATGGATTGAACATTTCACTGTAGTTTTGAAAGAAAATATAATGTTAGTTTCTTTAATACTGACTACAGACTAGCTTAGGACTAATACTATTTCACATACAACTAGTAACATTATTTGACCCAAATTAGACATTATAAACATGTAATGCCTTTTGTTACAATTTATATTAATAGTGAATTTAAACAATTATTAAGGAACATTATTATTGTAGATGCAATTTAATTTTGACAGCTGTCCCGTAAACTATCATATACATTGTTCTTCCATTAATTTCATCCGCTCAGGAGAAGACTATGAAACACATAATACATGCATTGAATCCTGTAGTTCCCTTATGAACTCTTGAACTAGATTATATGTATTTTGGTCTCATGGTCCTGTTGCTTTCAGTTTATTCATTTTCACAGGCTTTCAAAGAAAATCTTATGTATTGAAAGTTGAGAGTGAGGTTGTGCTCTCTTAGGTTATAATGAAAAATCAACTAAACGTTCTCATTCTGTAGGAAATAGGTGCTGCACTCTTCAAAAACTCCAGTAATGTATTTCTGAACCAAATAAAATGAGATTTTCAGCAAAACCATCATGATATTAAATGGAAGGCTGCTAAAGGAACATCCCTTCTGATTTAACTTAACAACAGCAACAAAATGGTATATCAAACAAGAAATGAAAACTTGTCTGAAACATTTATACTACCTTTTTATGACAAGTAAAAAGTACTCTATCTTTACAAAACAACAGAAAAATTAAAGTTTAGAAAAACAGTCTGATTACTGTTCAGAAAATTTGATATCACGACACTTATGTAAGTGTATGTGTAAAACAACTTTGATAACCCACTAAAATAGTCTAATTTTGACAACAGAAGAAATAAATCTCTAATATAAAGAGTGTAAGAGTATAAGACCAAGGCCTTTGCCTGACAGATAAATAAGACCAGGACATTTTCCCATTACTTTATAGAAAAAAAAAAAGGAAATGGAAATACTTTATAGTGCATGTACTATGGAAAGTACTAAACAGAGAGGAAGCAGAAGTACTACTAGACTTAATTTAACAAAAAACATTTCCTGCATGAATCGTAGTATTGTACCTGAAGAGAATTCAATCTAAAGCTTATATAACATACTCACCAATAAGCAAAGCTAAACTAATGTCACTGTCTAATTTGCTCTATATTTACTTATACTACTGTAGGCAAAAGCCAGTGAATATCAGTTCCCTTTTTCAGTTTTCCTTTGAAAATACAACTTGAAAGTTTCCTGCCTCACAACTTATTTGTGTGACTGTAGGAAATTACCAGGCTTGCTGTGTTGAATACCATAAGTTGTCAGAGAATTTATGAGTCCAATTTTAGCAAGAACATAATTAAATTAACGTTCTTATTTTGTACCAGGTTTGAACAGAGGCAGGAGTTGAACAATTTGCTAATCTGGCCAAAGCACCTGATGAATGTGGAGACGTGCAGTCTAATACCTACCCTAGGCCTGATGACTGCAGCAAATAAGTGATGCCTGAGGTGTGGCGGAGGCCTGACAGGCCAATGTTTCAGTAAAGCCAGAAGTGCAACAGGGGCACCAAACATTAGCCTCAACCCAACCTCCTTTAATTAACAACACCATAAGACTTGCTGAAATGCCTATCAGCACAAGACACATGACTCAGTCCCACCTAATCAAGAGTATAAATCTGCCTCTCTGCCACCAGTATGCTGTTTGGAGACACTCCATTGGCTTGAGTGTGTTGATGGATCTCACTCATCCTCCTTTCATCGTTAGCAGGAACTCTTCTTTCAGTAAGAAATTGTGCTTCTGTTATTTTGTGGATGATCATTGTTATTTTGTGGGCAAATTGTTAATTAATTACTGACTAGCCTTAAGATATTTAGTGCTACATAGCTGGTGCATTTATCAGTCTCAATTCCACATCCATTATCTCTCACGTCAGTAAGCCACCTATTTTTTTACTTTGTGAAACTGTTTCAGTCAAAGTCCTTGAGGGAGCTCTGACAGGGTAACGCTGATTCTGATGAGTGGCTATACAGGTAATCCTTTAGACATACATTTAACCAAGTCAGTTTAACTAAGTTTGAGTTTAGCAGCACCCAGACTTCTCTGAGAAGTTTAGAAAGCATTAGGGTCCCTTCTGAACCTCATGACTTGACAGGAGGGCTTCCCCCGCTAGCCATGCATCAAGACTCCTATCCTTAATGTGACAGGGATTTAAAGCCATGGACACAACATAGTGTGTGAGTGTTTTTTGTTCACAGACTGAGAATTCTAGGAGTCACTTGTCATACAGCCTATATGGAGGAGTTATATTTTCCAGAAATTTCTTGTATATTTGTCACCTCTTTTTCTGTTTAGTGCTTACACAAGAAAATAGCTTTTGCAGTTGACAGTCAGTTCCCACTGACTGGAAAAAGGGAAACATAATCCCCGTTTTCAAGAAGGGAAAAAAGGAGATCCAGGGAACTACAGGCCAGTCAGTCTCACCTCTGTGCGTGGCAAGATCATGGAGCAGATCCTCCTGAAGGCCATACTAAGGCACGTGGAAAATAAAGAGGAGGTAATTGATGGTAACCAGTGTGGCTTCATCAAGGGTAAGTCATGGCTAACAAACTTGTTGGCCTTTTATGATGGAGTTACAGCATCAGTGGATAAAGGAAGAGCAGCTGATGTCATCTACCTGGACTTGTGCAAAGCGTTTGACAATGTCCTGCATTACATCACTGTCACCAAGTTGGAGAAAAATGGATTTGATGGATGGACTACTCAGTGGATAAGGAATTGGCTGGTTGGTCACGCTCAGAGAGTTGTGGTCAACGGCTCAGTGTCCAAATGGAGACCAGTGACGAGTGGCATTCCTCTGAGGCTGGTCCTGGGACCAGTGTTATTTAGCATCTTTGTAGGCAACATGGACAGTGGGATCGAGTGCACCCTCCAGAATTTTGCAGACGACACCAAGCTGAGTGGTACAGTTGACACACTAGAGGGAAGGGATGTCATCTAGAGGGACCTGGAGAGGCTTGAGACGTGGGTCCATGCCAACCTTATGCAAGGCTGCACCTGGGTTAAGGCAATCCCAAGCACAGATACAGGTTGGACAGAGAATGGCTTGAGAGCAGCCCTGAGTAGAATAATTTAGGGGTATCGGTTGATGACAGATTCAGCATGAGCCAGCAACGTGCACTTGCAGCACAGAAGGCCAACCATATCCTGGGATGCATCAAGAGAAGCATGACCAGCAGGTGGAGGGAGGTGATTCTGCCCTTCTACTCTCTATTCTGCTCTCATGAGACCCCACCTGAAGCACTTCATCCCGTTCTGGGGCTCCCAACACAAGAAGGACATTGAGCTGTTGAAGCAGGTCCAGAGGAGTGCCATGAAGATGATCAGAGGGCTAAAGCATCTCCCCTTGCGAGGACAGGCTGAGAGAGCTGGGGCTCTTCAGCCTGGAGAAGAGAAGGCTCTGGGAGGACCTTATAGTGGCCTTCCAGTACCTGAAGGGCCCTACAAGGAAAGCTGGGGAGGGACTTTTTATAAAAGCATGTAGTGACAGGATGAGGGGAAATGGCTTTAAAGTGGAAGAGGGTAGATTTAGACTAGGTATTAGGAAGAAATTCCTTACTATGAGATTGGTGAGATACTGGAACAGGTTGCGCAGAGTTTGCGGATGCCCCCACCCTGGAAGCATTCAAGACTGGGCTGGAGGGGCGTCAACAGTTTACGGGCGTTCAGCCCGGTTCCGTGACAAAGGGGACGGGGGATCCACGGGTCCACGCCCTGGGAAAAGGGAAAAAAGAGTAAGGAGATGGCCCTGAGAGCAAAGAACAGCGGCAACAATCTGAGGAGAAACAAACTAATTTACTAAATAAGATATTGGAATGCCAAACAACACACTATAATACCATATAATTACAATTTAAGCTGATAAATCCAATACAGAGAGAGAGAATGTCCCAAAATCAAGGTAGGCCTTACTCTACTACCGACGATAAGACGGCTGAAGAGCGAGGTGCTGCCAAGACGAGAGACGGCGGAAAAAGGGACCAGGTCTCGTGATCTGCAAGTTTTTATACTGTGAGCTTTTATCTTTTCCCTCCGGCTGGAAATGGTAACAGAGGAGAAAAGTACCGTGGGGACTGTAGTAGTCCTTCTCTTCTGAGAATCAGCTATATCCACTACATGATGTTATGATGTGGAGTACCAATAACCGAAAATCACAAAACCATGACAAGGGGGCTTTGAGCAACCTGGTCTAGAGGGAGGTGTCCCTGCCTATAGCAGGGGCATTGGAACTAGATGATCTTAAATGTTCCTTCCAATGCAAACTATTCTGTGATTCTACGATTCTGTGATAACTTCGTACTTATTTAAAGATATTATCTTTTCTCTCTAAAACTGTCAAACATTCCAGTGTATAGAACAGAACTGCTCTTTAGGCATAGAAGTTTCTTTTGTTTAAGTAATGTTAAATTATTCCCCTTCAACTCTCCAACAATAAAAACAACAACAACAAAAAACATGAGACATAAGTAGATGACCTTTGTTGAGATTACCATGTTTTAGCAAAATTCATTTTTCTTCCTTACTTTATACATCTTCCACTTTTGATATGAAATTATCATTCTATGATTCTATGATTCTACTATACCACTGTCAAAACACCTACTTCTGCACTAAGTTAGATTAGCTATTCACACCTTTATAGAAGATTAGGTAGAACTTGTATTTGATGCCAGACATGATTATTGATTTGTATTTTAAGGGTCAGTGCATCATTTTTCCTTTTGTACTTATAACAACTTTCAGAAGAGATGGGGAAAAAGAAGTGTAAATTTATTTTAAGTGCTCTCTACATCTCTTGGAACAATGGCACATCTCAATCTGGGAGTTGGTGGAAGGAATGTTTCAAGTATGGAATGCTTTCAGTGAGTAACAGACATGGGTATTCTCGTAGAGATGTTGTGCCTCTGCAAAGATCACTGTTTTTCTATTAGTTGCCTGACAAGTGTGGGCTACTTAGCACTGCCTAGACTGCATGCATAGTGCCACCTTGGGTTGGTGACATGCAAAAAGTCATCACTAAGAATCACAAGCTATTTTCTCACTTTATTACAAACCAAACTACCCCACAAATATTGAGGTCTTGTAATAAGATTCATTTTGGTAAAGTGTTCTGCTGAAGGAGTTTTGCTGTTGGTTTCTGTGGCAATTGAGGCATGGACTCCGTTGCTAGTACAGGACGAAGACCCTTTATTGTATGTACTTACAACCTTTTATACCCACATAACAACTCCTTTGTCACATGTCCTAGGGTCTTTTGTTAGTCAAAGTGGGGGGTTAGTCTTTGTTTTCCCGCATCTCCCCCTTCTTTATTAGTTTGAACAACAAGCACTTGATTGATCGCCTTATTAATCATGGGTCTAAGGTACGATATAATACAAGGAATACATACTGTTGGAAATATCCAAATCATTGATCAGGACGGTATCTCTTGTTGGAAATATCCAAATCATTTATCAGGACAGTATCTCTGATAAAAGCAGATTTTATTCGCAATTGCAATGGCGGGCATCCTGCAAGCAGAAGCGCACCTATGGACACAATATGACAGCTTTTGTACGTTGTTTCTCCCCGCCATGTCTACCCCCCTCCCCTGTTTCCCCATTGGCTGGGTACTCCAGGTTCACAATCTTATTGAAGGTTTACATTCCTTAATTACATTCTGGCACTTGTTAATTCATGTGCTATCTTGTGCCAGTCAATTGCCATCCTGCTGTTTCCAAGATGTCTCAGTACTCTTCTTATCGTATAGATATGGTGATACGGTGATTTTCTCCAAAGCCTTTGTTAAACAAAGAGCACGGGGCGGGACGGGGAGGAAGGCGCCAGGCCTTTCCCAATACCTTCTTCAGGCACTTCCTTAGGCATGTCATGATTTGTCCTTTGATTTGTGCAAGATATTCTTGCAATGTGTATGACAAAGTATAACATATATTTTCATGCTGGGCTATACATAAATTGTTGCTAGCTTATATATGTATATTGTTAATTATTTAACTTATCTTCTTTAAATTTTCTTATTACTCAGGTCCTGTCTATCCAGCACCAAAAATTAGTTTTTCTAACTTGTAAGGCTCAGAGGTATTTCAGATGACTGGAGAGACAGGAGCTGCAGTCCTCATGCCTATAACTTACTCCATCTACCTGATCTCTATAGCTATAAATTACTTCAGTTCTATTCTAGTGCAGAAAAACATTCGATTCCCACAATACCAAAAAGCATGCAAAAACCTAAAGACACATTCACTGTTATCTAAAACCTATCGATGTTTTCTCCAGAAAATGTTATCAGTGATGGCACACACATTGTTTATCTTGAGAAATAATATTAACTCAAACAGCAATCCCAGTAAACTGCTGCAACTAAACTCCCACACTAAAACCCAAACTCACTGTTGTTACGATCACACCCAAAGGACACTGTCATGGTAGCCTCCAAACAGTACAAAACTTCTAACCAGTAATAATGAAATCACTTTAAATACAAACAACTTAAGATAAATTTGTTTAGCTCCACATTGCCCTGAAGAATTACATTGCCTCCCCTCATTTTGACAAAGTCGTATAAACCTTGTAACCACCCAATCCCATGAGGTTTCGACACATAGCTTTTGTGCTCAGAAACAGATATACTTCTAAAATAGGGAATCACACATTTTGAACAGCAAGTCAGTTTCCCATTGTATACTCTTGATAACATGGCAAAAAACTTAAAAATATGGCTATAGAAGAATATGGCTAAGAATAATAAACCTGTGCTTAGGACACATACACCAATTCCATTAAACTGCAGTTATTCTTAACAAGCTACTCGACGAAGTCATTTGGGAAGGATAATTTTACTATCGCTATTTGTTTAAACAGTCATAAAGCAAATCATACAAAAATCCTAGTAGACAACATTAAAATTCTTGTAAAAAAATTAATATCCTGTTACTGAGCTGCTAAGGGAAAAGAACAAGTTGACTGGGTGTAAAATTCCCTGAGGTAGTTGTCACATTGCTTGATGCTGAGATTGGCTGCAGTATAATTGCACAAAGTAGATCCACAGTCCAGTTGCTTCCATAAGCCTTCTCTGTAGAAGTGACTTGGCTTTTGCTTCTGACGCCGATTCCTACCGAGCCTGTTCGAGGGGGGTGGTGTCTTCACCTGTGGCGTTGGGTAGTGTATTCTCTATCGCCTTTTGTTGTGCAGATTCTCTCAAAAAGCCCATCCACATCATGAATTGAGTACTTGTCGATTGTGCCAAGGTCTTGCAATCACAAGGACAAAGAGTGTAACTTTTTATAACAGAGCCCAACAGATTATACTGGTATAGGGGGAGCTGAGCCCGAATCCCCCTCCCGCTCTGCCTCTTTGCAGATCACACGCAAAACGTCACCCGATCAGGGGCGTACAAGTCTGGTTCCTTCTTCGGACTCACTGGTCCGGGCTCTGAAGGGTCACAGTCCTTGTAATACAGCCCAACAGATTCATTTGCAGCCGCCCCCACCACAGGAGGAGCGCTGGGCTCTATCGGTGCGGTGGATTCCACATGTTTTTTCAGCAACTCAAAAACCAATCGCCAGGGCCCCAAAAGGTTTTAGCCACAGGGTCAGAGCGCGTAGCTGCGTCCCACAGCCTCACCCCGCTTTGTCCCATCTACTCCCTCTACATTACAAGAGACCCACACCAAAAGTTGCCTTAAATCAAAGCTTTCCACTTTAGCGTGGTGCTTCTGCAAAATCGCTTCCATTATTTTGCAGACTGCCTCCTGTTCCTTTGTTAGGCTAGATCCCATTGTTCCCCATTGCTCATCTCTGTCCTGCAGAAGATATTATGGCTGTGCAGCCTGGTCCTGCTTCCTTTCAGCAGTTTCTGGGTCCCGCTTCCTTTAAGCGGGCCTGGGTCGTGCTTCCTTTCAGCAGCCCTGATTCCTGCTTCCTTTCTGCAGTTTTCGGGTCCTGCTTCCTCTTAGCAGTCTGGCCAGCCTGACAGCCCGTTCTCTCCTGAGGCTGACCCTGATGCAGAGTCCCTGTTCGGCACCATTTGTGGCAACTGAGGCATGGACTCCGTTGCTAGTGCAGGAGGAAGACCTTTATGTACGTGCTTACAACCTTTTATACCTGCGTGACAACCTCTTGGTCACATGTCCTAAGGTCTTTTGTTAGTCAAAGTGGGGGGTTAGTCTTTGTTTTCCCACAGGTTTCAGTGAGGTCAGGATTCCGTCTGCCACCTGCCACTAGAGTCACTAGGATCTCAGCTGCCCAGCTACAAATGAAGTTGCATTGCATAACCTCCAGATATGTCTTCCCACCTAAGCTAGTCTATGGCTGTGTAATGCTGAAGTAATTCTGTATTTCAAAACGTTCATGCTATTTAATGCAAAAAGTAACACCACTCGTAGCCAGTTTCCATTAAATATTAAAATGCCACATCTGTGGTTAAAATGAGCTTGAGTGCCGTGTGAAAGTTCATGTGCCACGCAGTGTGTTCCAGCAGATTTCTGAGTTGGAAACTATACTGCAGAAAATCTATAATGTGGACACAGATTCTACGATGCAGATCTTATAGGAATGCCAGGTATGTCAAAACGTGAGCATAGAAGGATAACAGCAGAAGAGCGAGTTAATAAATTACTGAGAAAACACATACCAGAATAGAAGGAAAATGTCTCTGAAATTAGTGCCTAACATTTCCCAGTAAGAGGCAAGTATATCAGTCAGAATCACAAGAGACTAATTGTTCTTACATGACATTATGATAGGCATCTGAAACCCTAAAGGGATTTCTCTTAATGAAGTAGTCTTGCAGCTTCATGCAAAGCAGCTTCCAAACGGTATAAACACAAATTATTGTACCAATTCACATCAAAGGAAATGCTTTTTTAGCAAACTATAAAAGCTATCAATGGCTTTAGTTGTGTTGCTGATGAAAAGGAAGGGGGGTGGGGCGGGGTGGGAGGAAGTTAGACAATGCCTCTAGGCCCTTTGCCTGTGGAAAAAAAAGCTTAGTGGGTTTCTAGAGGAAGAAAAGCAAGATTGTGGTTGCTTGAGGAGAGGACATGAATGAAGCACTATTGCTCATCAGGTAATTTCTCAACTTTTTGTTATTGAATGGACAAAGAATAAATAAATCTTAGGCTCTGGGCTAAAGTGCTGGGGAAGCACTTTATTATCAAAACGATAATAGGGCTTTTGTAGAGAAGACAGGCTAAGAAAAGCTGAGAACTGCTGCTCTGGATGGTACATTGTGGATCTAAGGCTAAGGAGGAGATGTCATTGAAGCAGGAGAAAGTATAATCCTGGATATGAAGAGAATTGTTACTGGTGAGCAAGTGGCTTTATGAGCCAGCAGTGTATTGATTGCGAAACTGTGAACTGGAAAAGCCAAGAAGCATGCTGAGAAGGGTGAAAGCAGAGAGTGAGATTAAAACAAGTCATTCAGAGACACTATTTAATTAGAAGAAGGTGAGTGAGAGGCTGTATGTGCCCCTGTGAATAACAAACCGTACATCAGAACAGAGAGCAAGAAATCTGCAAGGAAAGACATAAGCTTCTATGTTCGAAAGAAAATGATTTAGGGCATTAGAAAAAAATAACAAGAAACTGCAACTGATGTCTTTTTCAAGTCTGTTTCAGCTGAAACTAGGCTCATAGTGAGGGGACTAGCATCTTTCTTGGTCTGTCCACCAGTAAAAGGTATTTCCTGAAGCACAGGCTGTGCAAGCCATTCAAGACTCAATGAATTATCTAATTTGGCTTCCACAGATACAAAGGAAAATTTCACAGTGGTTTCAATGGAAACTAGTAACAGTCTTGAGAAAACGTAGGAAAATACTCAAACCACAGTTTAGATTGTTTGATTGGTTGGTTTTCCAATTTCTTTTTAGAATCTGAATCTATACAGATAGAAGGAAATTAATATGGCATTCTTCAATTGCTCTTGTTAGTGACATGTGTTAATAAAAAATAAGCTCCCTGAAAATTTTACTTTACTTGATCTGTGTCACATTAATCACCATTAAGATTTTATGGAAGCTTAGTAAATATAACACTGTGTCAAAACATGAAGCTTTTTTCCTGATCTTAGCGAGAGTCTTAGTGAGAAAATAATAGATACTCTTATTAAACTCTCTAGTTACTGTACAAAAGACTATTAAATGGTTTTCTGGGAAATTTATATTCTCTGTTACAGTGGTTTGCTATCTCTTAGAACTGCTTTCTTGACCAGCTAGTCTTGTGGAAAGATAAAAAGAAAAGCTTTGTCAGCTTGGATAACAGGTTTAAATCTTTTTGGTCAGTACCATAACAGAACAGCTTACCTTAGTTCTCCCTTTTTTTTTTTTTTTCCCCCTCATCACACTATACTTTCAGATAAACTATAGTGTAAAAACATTGCTTTTCCTATCATGGTGTGAAATGCTGTGATTAACACGTGATTATTCTATTTTCCTTTTCCCCAAAAACAATTACAATTTTTTCAGAAGCAGTGCTGAAGGTATTTGTCCCCTTTAACAAGCTGTGGGTGGTTGGTGCTTGGAGGTCTTTTGAAAAGTCAAATTAATTGGTCATTTTCTACTGGAGCTTTTACAACAGAGGTTAAACATGGGAAGGTTTTGTCCCTGTTAGGACTGAGAGAGATGAAACAAAATTTTTCTCTTCAGTAGAGTTTGGCTCCCAAACCAGAGGCTATAGTAAAAACAATAAGTGGGATATATTTTCATCATTATCTGTAGGAAATATAATAAAATAGCAACAAGAGGAAACGTGTTTTGAATTATCTTCTTGAAAATATTATTCAATAAATGTTAGACATTAGAAATAATAACATCTTGTTTCCTGTGGTAAAAAAAAAAAGTGCTAATAAGAATGGTTACATTAATAGCATTGCTGCAGTCAGCTTGTACTGCTGAGATTTATCATATACAAAATAAAATACAAACTTTTTTTTAGACTACTCATTTTTAGATTTTGCCATTTAAAAAAATCAAGAACCCTTTCTTTTTTATCCTTGGTTTACATTGGCAGGTACTTTTGAGTGTACTGAGTTTACCTGAGATTTCACTTTATAGACTTCATCCACATTTGAAATTCACTTGCTTTTATGGGCAGTATTGGTTGATCCAGCTGAGCCTACCTCAAGGTTTTATTCTCCTACAATTCTTTCAGAGTAGAGGGGAGAAAGTGTTGGAAAAATATTACATGAGTGATGGAATCATTAAGGTTAGAAAAGATCACTAAGGTCATCTAGTCCAACTGTCAGCCCATCCCCACTGTGCCCACTAAACTGATTTGCAGAATCAAACTCCATAACCCGAGATTAAGGTTCTAAAGCAGGTATGTTTATTACGGTGCTGCGCCCACACCGGATGCGAGGGGGGTCACTGCCCTACCAAACTCGCATCACCATGGGCAGAAATGTTAGATATTTAAAAGCCAAGCTTATACATATTCAGCAGGTTTCCCCGGACCCATCTACATATTCATCATTTCCCAGGAATTCCTTTGCATACGGTCCGTCCCTCCAGCGCATGCGTTGTAGTTCCTCCTGGTGGTCACTGGATGAAGGCTCGACGTCTTCATCACTCTGCCCTTTTCACCCCACTGCTGCTTTGCAGAGTCACTCCGCCTTCTGCCAGTTCCTTGTACTGGTCCCTGCTGATAATGGAGTTTCGCAGAGTTCCTTTTCTTATCTTGCCTTACATTCTACTTACCCCAGCCCCATGCAATAGTTAACCCTTCAACTGTCCTAACTCAAAACCACGTCCCTCAGTACCGCATCTCCACATTTCATTACCTCTCATCCTATCACTAGTTACTTGGGAGCTGAGGCTGACCCCCATCTTGCCACAACCTCATTTCAGGTCATTGTAGAGAGCAATAAGATCTCCCCTGGGCCTCCTCTTCTCCAGACTGAACCATTCTGGTTCCTTCAGCCACTCCCCATAAGACTGTGCTCCAGACCCCTCACAGCTCTGTTGCCCTTGTCCGGACATGCTCCAGGGCCTCGAGGTCTTTCTTGTAGTGGAGGGCCCAAAACCGAACGCAGTACTCGACGTGTGGCCTCACCAGAGCTGGGTACAGGAGGATGATCCTGCTCCTGCAGACAGCACTATTTCTGATACAAGCCAGGGTAAGATTGGCTGCCTTAGCCACCTGGGCACATTGCTGGCTCGTGTTTAGTCAATAGTCAACCAGCACCCCCAGATCCTTTTCTGCCATGCAGCTTTCAAGTTGTGGAGTTGTGACTGAAGTGCAGGATCCAACACTTGGTCTTGTTGAAGGTCATACAGTTGGTTTCAGTCCATTGATCTGACCTGTCCAGATAGTAGGTGATGGTCCCTCAGCTGTCTTGATAACCAAAATCTGTCTTATTGCACAAGAGAGCAACTTGTTTTTCTGAGAACATGGTTGAGAGAGCAGCTTAGTAAATGATGAGTTTTATCAGAATTTAAGAGACCAACAAATTGCCTTGAAGTGTATTTATTCTAAATACTGAAATCAGAATCAGGACTCTGAGTAAAACCTTTGAAGCCATACTGAAAATAGAAATTGGCAGTATTCCTCAACTGATCTACCCATAGCATTTGATTAACGTGTTTAGCCATTTCCTTGAAAACACGTCTCTCTGTTCTATCTCTTCTTCAAGGAGAGACACACTTCCTTATCCTAGTTGAATACATTGTGATTAGTGATTGTACTTTGCTCATTGCACTTCCTAGCTGGGATCCATGCTCTACAGTCTGCCTGGGCCAAGTATACCTTCCAGACAAGTAAAAATAAAATTTTGCCTCATCTCTCTACTCCCTTTGGTCTTTTGTCACTCAGTTAGACCTGGCTTTTTGACTGCCATCCGAGCAGAAACAGCCTTTTCTGGAACGAATTATACAGTTGTTGTTGAAGCACTAGTACTCTGCTCTCTCAGCTGTGCCATTTCTCCCAAATGTAACATTGCCATCTACTTATCACATACTAAGTCACATAGTGCTTTTTGTTCACACTCTTTCTTTATGAGAAAGGTCAGCATGCTCTTGTGAAAGATGCCCTAAGCTAACTGCCAGTAGGTCCTGCGCCTTGTCAAGCTAGCATCTTTCTTCTACCTGCTGCATTGTTACAGTGATATGGAACAAAAGGTCTTGACTGTTTTTTGCTGTTGGCTTGCAATGATTATATGGAGGAAAACTTGG
Organism: Numida meleagris; assembly: GCF_002078875.1. Classification (NCBI taxonomy): domain Eukaryota; kingdom Metazoa; phylum Chordata; class Aves; order Galliformes; family Numididae; genus Numida; species Numida meleagris. Next base: position 18,841,749 of record NC_034416.1, read on the forward strand.
CACCGAAGCTGTAATTCCTTCTTCAATCTCTAGTTGTTTTTTTTTTCCTTGTTTGCATCACATCAGGCAAAAAAAAAAAAAGCACTGATTGATTATGAGCCATATGCAAGTAATTCCTTAAAAAGAAAAAAAAGTGATCTGAAAAATGACATCTCAACAGATGAGTACAAACTGGTATTGCACACTGTCTTTTCTGGTAGTTTTTCATTGTGGTTTGCTCTTACTAGGTTTACTGCATTGCAAAGAGACAAGAGTGAGAGCTCACTTTGTTGACATGGTCCATGTACAGAGTAGCAGGTCTGCTGTTGCACCAGATCATTAGCAATATGGGTAGGCAAAATGGTTTTAGAGAAAGAGTATAAAGCATTACAAATGTAAACTATCTGCTTTTGACATTTATTAAATTTATGCTGTAACTTGAAAAGTACTTCTGAGTCTAAGTAAAACCATTAAATTAAATAGACAGTGGGAGGAGGTGGAGGGAAAGAAAGGATCTGCCACAGGAGGCAGATGATAGAAAATACATTTATCACCTCTTGCAGTTCTAGAACATAAAGTATTCCACAGAGCAAGGCATGCAATAGACTTTGAAGCTGAGTGTGGTATCTGTGGAAATAATTGAGAAGAGGCAGGTTATTTAATCAGAAAATAAACTGCAATCCACCTTACTGACTACCACATAGATGTCATCATTTGCTAATACAGTATTCATTGTTTTCAGAATTGAAGGGCATGAGTAGAGAGACATGTACAGATTGATGCCCGTGTCTTAAAGATTGTATCTTATACTGAAGTCAAGTTTGAGGCCTGTGGAGGCAAAGTTTTAAGGTGCTCTCAACACCTCAACCTCCAACTTCATATAATTTTTAGCAGCTTCTCAAAGATTACAGTACAGGCATGTTAATTTGAGTAGTCCAGAATGGTAGCCCCTTTTGAGAGTAACAGAGAATTTCTTACAGGGAATCCTGGAAAAACACTGGAAAATGAGGCCTAGAACTCATCTACACTTTACTATATAGTTGTGAAAGCTTTTACCCTGTATTAGAGATGCAGAACTTCATGTTTGTGTGGAATCAAACTAGAACTATACAAGAAGTTAGAGCTCCTCAGCTCATATATGGTAGGTAGCAAAATGGAGGGGCATGCTAATTCATTCTTCCAAAATAAACTGAATTTCTTATATTGTAATTGAAACTACATCTAGTTAAAAAAAAAAAACAAACAACAACAAACGTGCAGGTTTTACATAGAATAGACATCAAGTACTGCAGATTGCAGGTACCGGAGTAATACAACATAGCAGGTAGCAAGACTGATAGTAAAACTGGTCTTGTTGCTGAGTTATGCTATATGTTTGAAGTCAGTGAGTGGCATAACATATTAAGAAGTGTGTTTGATATTCTGTTCATGAAGACCTGAGTTTAAAAATAACTGGATGGATCAGTAGCTTTTTTCTTGAGCTGAGTGACATATTTTGAATTTTTCTTTCTGTACACAAAGATAAAAACCTGTCTAAAGAGTTCCTGTTGACCTGTAATGTAGAGATGTTTCAGGCACTAAATAGCTTGCTTATCTGCAAATCCAAAATCTCTGCTACAACATGAAATGCCGAGCATGTCCTAGAAGGCAGAAAGTAAAAGTGTATTCAGAAGTATAAGATTAAAGAGGGTCTATCCCACCATGTGAAACAAATTCCACTTCTATTTTCCAAAGTGATAGGGATGTAGTGGGCTCTTGGGTAAAGTAATTTGTCCAGGCTTTATGTCCATGATTTTTTGCATGCAAGTTGCATATCACCATGACGTTTCTGCTGGGTTTTAGTCTCCTCCAAGAAGAGAAAGATAAAGGTATTAATTTCAAGCTTGTTACATTGCCCCTCAGTGAAGGGCTGGAATACTATTGAGAAGAACTTCTTCGTAATTCTCTCCCTAATACTAGCAGCCTTTGGTATTCAGACACCCTTAGAATTCAGAAAGGCATTTTGTTAAACAGCATGAATCCTTATATTTGTTACAACAGTGTCAACGGTTTATGGGCGTTCAGCCCGGTTCCGTGACGAAGGGGACGGGGGATCCACGGGCCCACGTCCCGAGAAAAGGGAAAAGGGAAAAAAGGGTAAGGAGATGGCCCTGAGAGCAAAGAACAGTGGCAACAATCTGAGGAGAAACAAACTAATTTACTAAATAACATATCAGAATGCAAAACAATACACTATAATACAATATAATTATAATTTAAGCTGATAAATCCAATACAGAGAGAGAGAATGTCCCAAAATCAAGGTAGGCCTTACTCTACTACCGACGATAAGACGGATGGAGAGCGAGGTGCTGCCAGGACGAGAGACGGCGGAAGAAGGGACGAGGTCTCGTGATCTGCAAGTTTTTATACTGCGAGCTTCTATCTTTTCCCTCCGGCTGGAAAATGGTAACAGAGGAGCAAAGTACCGTGGGGAATGTAGTAGTCCTTCTCTTCTGAGAACCAGGTACATTCACTACATGATGTTATGGTGTGGAGTACCAATAACCGAAAATCATAAAACCATGACAAACAGGTACTGAATTTACATGAATTGTAATATTTTCCTAACATACACGACTACATACACAGATGTGTGGAGAGAGCACCCTAAATTGTCGCACTGTTTTCCCCTTTCTTGCAAACATCTCTACTCTGTTCCAAAGCTACTATAACTCACAGCAAATTGATTTTTATATAAATACATTCCAGAAGCAACTAGCTGTTTCTATGCACTTTGTCTCCCGACCATTTTTAAATTCTATCAGTTCAAAATTGAACCTCACGGGGGTGCTATTCCATTTAAAATAAATTGCATTGCACACTGAAAGGCCTTGATTGATCAGAATAATACAGCGACGTATTTCAAATTTCTTTTCCTTCTCCTCATCCTTACAGCATACTCTGATCCTTTGTTTCACACGGGATCCGAAGAGTTACTCTACAACTGAGTTTCTCTCCTGCCAAAGAAATCTTCAAACACAAAATCTGTGTGTAGGTGAAATACTCCCTTGGGAGCAGTCTTTCTAAATCATACCAGTATAAATAGTTTTAAAGAGAATCCTAAGAGATTACTAATGATTTATACCTGCTTTTCTGAACAGTGTCTAGCTTCACAAGATGGAGATCCAAAAGCTAGCTTTGATGGTACCTATCTAGAACATTTGTTTCATTGTTTTTCCTTTTTTTTTTTTTTTTTTTTTTTTGTGGTAAGATATGATATCAATTCTTGTGACAATTCACACCATCAAAGCACTAAAAATCAAGAATACTCGTATACCTTCCAGGTTTTCCTTCCATTAGTAAAAGGATGCCAAGTGTGCTACAAACTTTAACAGACATCAATGGCAACATTTATTTATCTTTTTTCATACATATGCCAGTCATGGGTATACTTGTGCTCAAAGCAGAAAGCAGGTTTTGTGGTTAGAGTGAGATTAGAGGGTTGTATTGGGCTTTATACAACTGTCACTCATTTTACATTTGCTGGTTGCATCAAACTGATTGAGAGGGGTGGCAGCAGGGAAACAACAAAAAAACAAAAACTCCCAAGTTGATGTGTAGTTAAGAATTGCTTTTTGAAGTTAAGAAGTCTGTGCTTCATTCAAAACATGCTTAATATTCCTAAGTTCCTAAGTTTTTTAGCGGAAAACAATTTTTTGCTTCTTCTATCATGTCACAAGTGTTTCTGTTACATTCTCCCTCAACAAGGAGGACTGCTGGTTTCAAGCCACTACTGTGACAACTAGTAGACAACTAACTCAAACCAACGGAGTAAAAACCTGAAGAAATTCCTCAAGTTCACTGAGAAAAAGAAAAAATGCAACCAGGGAAAAAGGAAAACCTACAGCTCTGAGGATGTACTAAGAGGTGTATTGGCAATGGAAAATACTTATCAAATACAAGAAGTAAAAACAATCAGAACTAATTAGTAGACATATTGAAGTTGGATTCTAAATAAAAAACAGTAGAATCTGGAAAACTTTGAATGCAGAACAGAGACCCTAAACTCACATCTGCCTGAATCAGTTAGTCCATGCAATGCATCATGCTGCGAGGTTGGTATAACATCTCAATGCAGAAAAGCCACATGTGAATAGATAGTATACCTACAAGTCAGGTTTCTATGCTACTTTATCTGTCTCAGCACCTGCTTCAGAGGTCTGTACATATAAAACCAATATCAAGGTATCTCAAAACACACTCAAGGATCTATTTCAGATGAAACATTAATGTTTTTGAAAATATTGTCTGCCATAAATTTGTTTTTCTCTAGTAGAGACAAAACTTCTATTATTAAACTGCTAAAGCTCTTTTTTGCAGTACTGGTGATACCTGGCTCCAGCACCAAGAGCCCTGCTCCCCAGAGGACATCACTGATGGCTTCCCATGGCACAGATAGATTGAGGGACCAGGACACGGATCTGGAAGGAGCCCTGAACAAGTTGGCAGTAATGCTTACAGGAACAGCACTTGTGGCAAAGACCTCTGTTTATAGCTCATTTTAATGACTTACAACTTTAATTCTGCCTTTCTGGCAGTTAAAATTGATTGCAGGTATAATTACAGAATTCAAACTAAGAAAAAAGTAAGATTATGCAAAATTAGTTTCAAGGTTCAAATATTCATATAAATTCTTTATACTTATTTTTGGTGCTATCTAGTGTCCTTCAGGGTTTCTTGACTTCCAGACTCTTTTCCTAATATTACCCTCTAATTTAGATTTGTTTTAAAATGAAAAAAAAAAAAACAAACCCAACACAAAAAACACATTTGTTTTGTAATGAAAGGTTTCATTTGGAAAATATAAGTGAAGCAATTTAAGGTTTTCAAATGCACCATTTTGAAAATGTAATATTAACAAAATGGAAAATATTCTATTTTTCAGGCAGAATTATTTACTGAGTTTAACTGAAAGTCATAAATAAATTAAAGCCCCAAAGACCTCATATCATAATATCATAATGTACTGCAAGTTGGAAGGGATCTCAGGAAGTCATGCAGTCCAACCTTCTGCTGGAGGTGGGGTCAGTTATGGGGCCAGACAGTGCTGCCCAGAGCAAAGCGAACTGACGCAAACCTGAGACTGTGTTGTTAAATTTCAATAAATGTACTGTTTGTGAAGAAAAAAAAATCGGAGTTAATCAATATAGTTGATGCCATTGCATTTTGAATACAAATTAATAAAATAGATGTGCTAAATAGGGTATTTATAGACTAGAAGGTGTGTCAGAGTAATTCTGAGGCAACAAGCAGAATTTCACCCCAATTGTGTCACTAATACCTAACCTTTCAAACTAGCTATTGTCTGTGATGTGTTATAGATTCCTCAGTGTAGTATTAGTTATTAGATAGACTTCTTTCAGGTCTATGATTTTATCATTTGAGGTATATGATGTGTAGTTATTAACATATACTGAAAAGTCTTATTAGTTTTCTAACCAGTAATATACAACTAAGAGATGTGTACATGTACTTATACTTTCACTACCATTTCATGTTTAATGAAAACAGACAACCAACCAACAGACTGAAAGTAAGGTGTTGTCTTTCTCAACAGACACAAATACAATGACTGTGTGCACTGCGAGCGATTGTACAATAAAATACTGATCGGGTTGAAAATGAAATAATCACGTTAGCCAGCATGGAGTTTGAAGAGACCTTTCTCTCAGAGGAGCGATGACCCCAACCCACAGATGTGGCTGCCCACTGCTGCCCAATTGAGGCTTAAGGGCTTAGATGACATTTTGATGCTTAATTTTGGAAGCTGGTAAGGAGTAAGCTGAGAAGCAGCTATGGGAAAGGAACAGGCAGTCATAACTGTCCTGGATCAAACCTGGAGAATAATGATGACTAAACAAGACTCATATGGGAAGAGCCTTGGTTAGGGCAAAGACTTGAATTGTTTGAGGGATATGTGGGATAAATATCTGAAATGGGATGCAGCCTGATGTATCCAGAGGAAGTCTTTGAGCTTTCACAGCTTTACCTGTGAATTAATAGAGGCAGCAAAGCAAGTCCAACCCCACTGAGAGCCCTCCAATTATTTCTGCTCTGTGCAGGTCTGATCTGTAAACAGAAGCCCAGGTAGTCTGCACAATACAAATGATATTTGCTCTTTTCCCTGCAAATAAGAGGCAATTTGAACATTCAATCAAAGTTGCAATATTAGGTTGAAAAGCAGTTTGTGTTTAAGGAGGCATTACCTGTTCCCTTCTAAGCACATGCCTCGTCAGACTTTAAACTTTCTGGATTTTCTGTGCTTGTTGCAACTCTCTGTACTTGAATAGGAGAAAACATTGTTCTTGTTTTGTTAAGTGCTCTGCAAGACCTCCGCAATGGACAATACTTGTTACTTTTACTATGCATCAGCTAATTTCTGGAAAAGTGTATTATAAAACAAACACCATTGGAATGACAAATAGTTTGCAAATGTAAACCAAATGCATCTTTTCTGTAAAACAAATTCAATTTTCTCTTTCTGTGTTCTGTCTTTGGTGGTGCTTGCCTTTTCTCAGAGGCATCACACTATATATATCATTTTACCCCAGATTCTAGTCCCCATTTTCTCCAGACAATTTTATTGGATGCTGCTTTTAGCATGACATTTCCTTTATGGTTTTAAGTGCATGTTGTTTTGGACTGCAGCAGTGTGCATTAGGAAGTGTTACAACAGCAAATATTAATTTCTATGTTGAGATTCTTTTTCTCAATCTACTACAGCATTTTCATATGCCTGAACTTCACATTACCTGGAATCCTGACTACCCACATTTGTTTAGTTAGAAACAGCTACATCACCAAAAATGCCTTTCATTATAGGCTTTTTACCTTGAGAGGAATTGATAATCATCACCATATGATCCTTCTCTTCTTCCCTGTTTTGTGGAAGAACTAGTCATAAGCATATTCAGAGAAGTTACAAATATGGAATTAGCGCTCATATAACTGAATGGAGTAGTGTGGATTTGGACTCTTAGCAAGGATCTGATGCATGCCTGCTATCCCTTGCCATTTGGTATTTTACACCACACAATATACAAAGTTTTTAAAATATGAAATGGAAAGTGTGAGAAAATGGAAACATTTATTGCCCTTCTGACATCAGATGTCCTACTTCAGACACATGCTACTAAAGCATTATTCTAGTCTTTTGCTTTTCCAAAAGTAGTCTTTAAGCAGGGTCAAGTTCAGTGCCTTTGCAGAAGTCACATATGCTCTATAGTCAGACCGTTACTCTGCTATATAAGCATGTTTAATGCAGTATTCTCCAGCATGGTAAAAATAATAAAATAATAATAAATAAATAATAGATCCTAATTAGGAGTCCACTTGGATTCAGCAGAGTACTTTAGAATAGCCTTTACAGAAAGTTCTGGCACAAGTAATGGACTGATTCTACTACCTACCTCATACATATTTCAGTACTGATATAGGCTGGTTTGTTTAGCAATAGGGATCAATTTAAGGACCGATATATTAGTTAAGCAAAAGGAATCAATGAGTGCTAATTCTAAAACTTTCAATTTCAACTTTGCTTGGTGTCGAACAGCCTTGTTTTCTCTTAATTCTGCTTCACCAGAAGCACTGGAGTCATAATAGACTACTTATCTTTGCACTTCACCAGGTGCAAGGACGTTTTCCTCAGATTTTCACATATATTGTTCTGGAAGTTGTTCTTTATAGCCTAACAAGCAATTTGCCAAATTGGTGAAAAACAGCTAAAGGTCTGCCCAAAGCCTCAGTGATGAAGCTGATGATGGAAAAATGGGAATAAAGTAAGTGGGCAAACAACCACCTTAGATGCTACCACACAGGCCCAGAGGGACGTTAACATATATTAATGAGTTTTTGGAAAAGAATGAATACGTATGCAAATGTACTGCATACGTATGTCTTAACTGTTTAAATGTGGAACCTGAACCCAGAGTGCACGTGCTTGTTTGTCAAGTTGCCCAGTACATATGAAGAATATGTAGTGAAGAATAAACACCACATTGGAGTTAGCGAGTTTTCCTCCCAGATTTCAGATAAATGTTCTTTGTATGTGCTCTCAGCAACAGAAATCATTCTTCCGGGATTTTCCCACATTTTCGTGTTAGCTATTCCTTCCTCCATCCACAAACAGCTAAATCAGCTTGTGCAAATTAAAGTTGTTCCTGATTCAGTGGTGCACCTTGAGCTCAGTCAGGGACCAGCCCAAACATATTTTGAGATATGGGTCTGCTGAAAGAACAGTACAGAGAAGCTACTTCTACTACAGAGAAGCAGTTAAATAGCACAGGAAACAAGAATTATTAGTTAGTTAGAACAAGAATGAAAGATAGGGCTACCCATATCACTGGATAGCTCTGATGTTTCATTCTGGGTCCCAATGATCCTTCTGACAAAAGGGGAAAATAAATATTTTGCATAGCAGAGCTCAGATAGGATAGCTGTGGAAGCAGGAAGAGATAACCTGAAAACAGAATGAACACAAATGACTAGTAAGAGGTCTAGATCGGTGATTACTGATCTTGCTCCAAAAAAACAGAAGAATGATCATAGTTACAGTCACACACAAGATAACTGAAGCACTGGAGAATTTCTATGAAAGAATGTGTGTTTTACCCTTGGAAATAATATCGCAACCTTCTCTAGAAACACTACTGTAAAATAAACATGCCTTTTTTCCTTGAAATAAAAAACACCCCTTTGTTATGTTGCAAGTTAATCACTTCTGCAGTAAAGTAGATAAAGTCTGGGGAAAATACATCACTCTCTTTATATCTCAAATAGCAGCGTTCACAAGACTCAGTGATTCAAAGTTTTTTTCCAATCATAATTCATCCTAAAACAATATCTTGTGCTTTTTCTAGACATTGATATAAACACAAAGCTCTGCATTTAGTGTATTTCTTAAACAGCCTGGAGAGAATCCATATCACTGAAAGCCCTTGGATGCTTATCATTATCTGTATGCAAAATATTTATATTGGAATTTTGTTATTTACTTCTTTCATTTCCTATCTTACGTTATTTATCTAAATCCACTGTCTCATCTTTCACTGAAAAAAAATACAGTCATACTTTTTTTTGTGGAGTACCTGCATAGGGTGAGAAATATTTTATACCTTAGCATTTAGTTCTCCAAATCTTGCTTCTCTTCTGAGACAGATTTCATTAACAGAAGCCATATAACTTATTTCAACTGCTCTACATTCTCAAGCAGCACTTCCTTCTGTGGAAAAAAATTGCTTAAGGGGGCTGTAGCAGATAGGATGAACAGATCAGCATTTTATCTCTTTCTCCATGCTTGTTAGGAACATACTAAGACCATATGTTTATATCACTCTTGCTTCAGTATCTATCAGCAATGATAGATGCAGATCTCTGCCTCACTGTCCACCTAGCAATCTGGATGGTACTGTAGGTGAAGGAAAGATGTTTCTTTTGGCTCATTATGTAACAAGCCAGTTCCTGGCACACCACAAATTGACTGTGTGGAATAGAAGTCTTTTCTCAGCCTGAACATTTATTAGTCAGACCAGATATTGTTGGCATGATACTACAAGAAGTTTCAGCAAGAGGCTTAGCTCACTTTCCAAGCCTCAGTATCCCCAAAGGCAAGGCGCTGTGCTACCAAAACCCTTGGTTTTGCTCTGTGGATGTTCTCTCATCTTAGGCCCAAAGCAGGATTCCTCTGCAAAAACAGGACAGGACAACTGGAGAAGGATTTTGTTAAGATAATTTATTCAAATATCTTTGAGACTCTTAACTGGCTATATGCTGCTACAAAACATCTAAAAACCTTGCCTCAGAGCCAAAGGCCTTCCACCATTGGAGAGCAATGGGCAGTAATGGTGTGTTGGAGTTAGGCCATGAGGTGACCTTGGCACAGTGGCAGCTGAGACTGCTGCCAGTTGCAGGCATTGCAAACCAGGGGTTACAGAAGGGAGGCATCACTGCTAGCACTCAGTTTATGCAAGGGAAAGGGATGAAAGCCCAGCCCTGGTGGAAAAGGACTGGTATGGGGAATCAGCAGAAGTACCCTGGGTGTCAGCCAGGGCAAGGCTGCTGTGCTGTGGAAGAAGGGATGAGGCCTGTGGGTTTAATCTCTCCCTGCCCCTTGGTGCCCCAGGACCTGAAAGGGATGGAGCTGTACAGGCTCTTCTGAATTGGGTTTAGTACGCTGCTTGGCAGGTATGGACTACCTGAGTACAGATGGCTGTGTCTGCTCCCTGGGAGATGCTGCGCATGGATCATTCTCCTCCTCAGCAGTAGTTCCCTGTGCAAGCAGAAAACCCAGGCTTCTCCTTAGGCAGCATTTGTTTGACTCTAGGCACAGGGCAGATGCAAAGAGTTCTCCTTCGTTTTATAAGAAAGCTTCACTTGTGGGATCAGTCTCTCCTGCGTCTGGGTTGCAGTAGAAATGTAACTAAGAAATTCAAAAGAAAGGAGATTTCACCATTTCAAGAGTGAAAAACACACAAAGACTTTCAATCTTGAAAAATAAAATGTGGACATTAAAAAGGGATTTAAGGGGCATTTTCTCCATTTTGTGGGTTCAGAATAGTAGGCTGGTCATGGGTGGTATCCTCCAGGTGTCTGTTTTGGGATAGGTGCTCTTCAGCATCTTTATTGATGACATAGACAGTGGGATTGACTGTACTCTCACCAAGTTTGCAGATGACACCAAGCTGAGTGGTGTAGTTGGCACAAGAGAAGGGAGGGACACCTCGAACAGGCTTGAAAAGTGAGCACATGAGAACTTAATGAGGTTTAACAAGGCCAAGTGCAAGGTGTTGTACTTGGGTCAGGACAATCTCAGATATGTGTTCAGACTGGGAGAAGAACTCCTTGAGAGCAGTCACGCAGAGAAGGACTTGGGAGTGCTGATGGGTGAAAAGCTGGACATGAGCCAGCAGTGTGCACTTGCAGCCCGGAAGACCAACTATATCCTGGGCTGCAGCAACTGAGGGGTGGCCAGCGGGGCAAGGGAGGGGATTGTGCTCCTCTGCTCTTCCCTCGTGAGGCCCCATCTGGAGTACTGTGCTCAAGCCTTGGGCCCCCAGCACAAGAAGCATATGGAGCTGTTGGAAAGGGTCCAGAGTAGGGCCACGAAGATGATCAAAGGGCTGGAGCACCTCTCCTATGAAGACAAACTGAGGGAGTTGGGATTGTTCTGCCTGGAGAAGAGAAAGCTCTGGGAAGACCTTACTGAGGCATTCTAGTACTTGAGGGGAACTTATAAACAGAAGGGAGACCGGCTTTTTACAAGGACAAGTGATAAGACAAGGGGGAATGGCTTTAAAATAAAAGAGGGGAGATTTAGGTTAGATGTTAGGCAGAAATTCTTTACTTAGAGGGTGATGAGACCCTGGAACAGGCTGCTCAGAGAAGTTGTGGTTTCCCTGCAGGCCTTCAAGGCCATGCTGGATGTGGCTACGGGCAACCTGATCTAGTGATTGACAACCCTGCCCATGGCAGGGGGTTGGAACTGGGTAATCATTGAGATGCCTTCAAACCTACATCATTCTACGAGGGCAGCTTCAAAAGTAATGCTTCTATTTTATGATGTTGGCCCACAACATCAGAGGCTGTTGTTGATTTTACGGCAGCAGAGGCTGAACCTTCCTACCAAGATTCCATCACATTTTGTTGCCATGTGACAGATCACAACAGAGGGGCAGTTTGACAAAATTGCATCTGACATGGAAGTGTGTATGAAACAACGGAGTGGAATTGAATTCCTCCATGCAGAAGAAATGGCACCCACTGACATTCAATGATTCTTGCTGAACGTTTCTGGAGACCAAACAGTGGATGTTAGCACAGTGAGGGGTGGGTGGTGCATTTCAGCAGCTGCAACAGTGAAGTGGTCACCTCCAGTGGTACAGATATTCATGAGCACAGCATGCAGGCTCTTGTTCATCACTGGAGAAAATGCGTAGCTAATGGTGGTGACTATGTTGAAAAACAGTGTTTTGTAGCTGAGAATTTGCTCTATCAAATAGTGCTATTGTGCTCTTTGTATCTGTTGTACTTTCTGTGGAAATAAATAGGGGTCTATGTCAGGTTGTGTCCACTAGTTGGTCCCCAAGGTGGAACAGACAGGTATGCAGTGTCAGGAAATGCTAAATCTCTGCAGTTTTGCAGTTGCACATCTTTCACATGTGCGGAAGTGTCATACACTCTAACCTCACTGCCATGCTAAGGAAATGGTATTACGCTGACAAGTATCTCTGTGGACAAGAATAATGTCAACACTTGGAAAGCTTAATTGATGAACCATCTGTGTGTCATCTACTGGAAACCATGTTACAAACATGTTCCAAAGGTTGCCCCAAAGTATGGATTAGTATTTTTTATTATTAATGATTTTATCTGTACATTTTTTGTAGGAATTTTATTTCCATTTGTGAAGTTTACTGGAACTGGTGTTCCCACTTTGATTTGCATCTACACAATTTTATGCAATTCCTAGTAGCTCTCAAATTATCTTCAAGACCTTTGATTTCTGTAATCCAAGCCAATGACTCAGCAGAAACTATTTTAAAGTGATCATGTAAGAATTGAATGTTGTTTCTGCATTAGATATCAAAAAAGGGGGAGTTGATCTAAAGAAGTAGAGCAGGGAAGTGATTGTCCTCCTGTACTCAGCTCTGGTGAAGCTGCACCTCAAGTACTGTGTTCAGTTTTGGCCCATCACTACAAGAAAGATATTGAGGCCCTGGAGCACGTCCAGAGATGGGCAGTGGAGCTGTGAGGGGTCTGGAGCACAGTCCTATGAGAAGCAGCTAAAAGAACTGAGATGGTTCAGTCCAGAGAAGAGGAGGCTCAGGGTAGATCTTATCACTCTCTACAGTGACCTGAATCATGGAATCATAGAATCATAGAATGGCCTGGATTGAAAAGGACCATCTAGTTTCAAACCCTCTGCCATGGGCAGGGTTGCCAACCATTGGACCAGGCTGCCCAGAGCCACGTCCAGCCTGGCCTTGAATGCCACCAGGGACAGGGCATCCACAACCTCCCTGGGAAACATGCTCCAGTGCGTCACCACCCTCTGAGTGAAAAACTTCTTCCTAATATCTAACCTAACGAGTTCAGAGGAGGGCCACCAAGATGATCAGAGGGCTGGAGCACCTCTCCTACAAAGAAAGGTTGAGGGAACTGGGCTTGTTTAACTTGGACAAGAGAAGGCTCCAGGGAGACCTCATTGTGGCCTTCCAATACTTGAAGGGAGCGTATAAACAGGAGGGGGAACAATTGTTTACGAGGGTGGATAGCAATAGGACAAGAGGGAATGGTTTTAAACTAAGACAGGGGAGATGTAGGTTAGATATTAGGAGGAAGCTTTTTACTCAGAGGGTGGTGATGCACTGGAACAGGTTGCCCAAGGAGGTTGTGGATGCCCTGTCCCTGGAGGCATTCAAGGCCAGGCTGGATGTGGCTCTGGGCAGCCTGGTCTAGAGGTTGGCAGCCCTGCACTCAGCAGGGGGGTTGAAATTCGATGATCTTTGAGGTCCTTTTCAACCCAGGCCATTCTACGGTTCATTCTATGATTCTATGATTCTTGTGCTGGAATAATCTGAGGAATTTCTTATGATTTTCAACAAGGATAACATAGACCACTATAAATTGTGAACCATCCTCCACAGCATGTGTTAGAAGTCTTCTTTCACCAAGAAATGTAGGAAATAAATAGCTTTAAGTATGTAAGTGCCCTAAAGGCCATGACAGAATTTTATTATGTACTTTGGACATTGCTGTACTGAACTGACTTAGTGCCTGGAGCACTCCAGAAGACTATGCTGCCTCTCCCTGGTATGGGCTGGACTGCTTGCATCCAGCATCCATCTGTGTCCGAGCCATACCGTAGTGAAGACTGTACCTGGCTGTGTGCCTTGCTGCTCCCATCTTCGACCAAGTGACGTGCCTTCCTGGCTTGGCTGCAGACCCTCTGGTCACTCTGTTCATTGCAGGCCCATGGTTCATGCTGGTCACTGTTACCAGGGTTTATCTGTACTTGTCTGGGGGCTATGGGATCCTGCCTGACCTGCCTGACTGCTTTTCCCATATGCCTTCCCAGCAGAGCAGCTGCTGCTCCCTGACTAGTCCACCAAGCTCTGTGACCAGCAAGCCGTGGCAGGGGTACCTGCTCATTTATTTGTACTGCTGAATATTCCAAACTGTACTTCAACTGTTTAGACAGGAGATAAAATCAGGCGTGGAAAGGGAGTAAATATTCAGATGAATTTATCTAAATCCATAGAAGCAGGAGGTTAGATAACTGTTTTCTTTTTCTTTTTTTTTGGAACAAAGTGAGTGGTTTGGAGGGGAATCGGAAGGTCCAGACAGACGCTCAATAGAATCTTCTTTAAAGCTTTGTCGATTTGATAATTGCAGAGGTAACTGACAGTTGAGTGGAAAAGCATCTAAAGTAAGCAGCAAGAGTTGCAAATAGAAGGCAGCCAAATGGCAATGGAGAGAGATCAAACAGTATCAAAGAAAATGCAGTGGAAGATGCTGAGAGGGTGGATGCAGCATGAAGGAATAATGCAACATACCTAGATACATCTACCAAAAGTAATCACTGCAAGATGACATTTATATTTGTGCATGCATGGTAAACTCCAGGAATGCCAGTGCCTATTAAAACCCATGTTCTGATGCCATCTGAAGTAATGACATGATTATGACCACATGCACTGATATGCAGTAGCCCTGGCCAGTGTCCAGAGACCTTGAGCAAGATGTGCTAGATTGCTTGCTCAGATTAAAAACTGAGCTTACATAGACAGAGTTTTCATATGCAAGTATCTGGGTTTTGAGCTTTCATGGTGAGCAAGCAAAGGTACAAATGGTTCCTGAATTGGTGACATTTTAAGACAATTTATAATAGAATTTTGTATTGTTTTTGTGTTGCACTTTTTTTGCATTACATCAACATTAATAACTACAGTGAGATACAAGGAAGACCAAGGAGACAGCTGCCTTAGCATTCTTCAGTGGATAGTTTAGTGCCAGGGAAATGACAGGTCAGACATCCCATAGCAATGATGTGGAATATAGAAAAAGAAGTGGCTGTAAATGCATCTTACTCAGCTTTTCTGTATTTCTCAGGTTGCTTCACAAGTACTATTTACTTAAGTCTTCTAGCACGTCAGTGAGGTGCTTATATGGTCCATGAATAATTCATTTTAGTTTGGTGACTTAACTGAAAAATTAGAAGTTATTTTCAGAACAGTGTGACCCAAAAGGTAGAGTATGCAGTTTTTCCAATCAGAACTTTTTTTTTATTATTCACAAGAAAAAGGTTCTAATGTTGTGTACTACTAATAAAAAGAAACAGAGAACTGGAGGTTGTAAAAAGGAGGAGGAAGAGATAAAGGTTCCATTTTTTTTCTGACCAGATATGGTGATTACAGAACTCTAACAGGACACAGACGTTGCTGATAACTTGTAACCCATAGTGAGATAGCTCACCCACATGTCTCAAACCAGAAAGCATCCCCCACTCTCTAGGGATTTTGACAGTAGTTGGGAACAGGTGAAAAGACACATTACAGCTGTATCTATGGTTTCACTAAAAAGCTTACATTTTATGAGCCTTTTAAATGAAACTAGCTCTGGAAGTTTCATTTATTCCCTTTTTACAGTGGTTCCAGCAACAATGCTGTTGAATTCACACAGGAAGCTTTGTGCACCTGGATTCTGAGTGCTGGTAGATTTGTGCAGGCAGAGAAGGAAGAGGTTTGCAAATTCCTGTCTCTTGAAAATGCCAGGACCAGCCAATGCAAGACTGCTCAGCAGGACAGAGCCATCTGGGAGCTGTGATGATTCTGCTGGCTGTGCTGGTTCTGCTGATGCCACTCAATGCCTGCCCGATCCAAGCAATATCTCTAAGTCTTCTCCTATCTGTCATTGAATCCTTTCTCCTGTGCAGCTGGCCCTGATGTGCTGAAAAATGCCAGATGGTAGATCTGGCCCAGAACACAAACTTTCAAAAGCAGAGATTATACTCCTTCAGTGTAAGTGTTAAAGAGCTTATTTACCCCACCCAAAGTTAGAGGATGTGTCAAAAAGTTGCAGCAGAACATTGGTACACACTGATAGCCAAACTTCCCAACATTAACACAAAATGTTCTGACACGGCAATTAGACCTACTCAGCTCTTGCAAGATAGATTGGTAAAACTGACTCATCTTGGACAGTGTGAACTGTATGAAAGCGCTGTTTTCTGAAGAGATGACATGAGATATTAAGTTCAGCTTTATATTTGTAATTGTGTTTTAAGTTATTAAAGTACCAACTAGATGTAGTCTTTATGAAAAGCATTATAGTGTTCAAACTCAATAATTCACAGTGGCTCCATTAAATTTACAAAGGTGCTTTAACAGCATCAAGGAATCATTCCTAAAATACAATAGATAAAGAATTGCACACTAAAAAGTCATGGTGAATGATTAGAATCCAAAGTTCTTTAACTACATTTTAATATTTTCAGTCCTGTTGCAACTACAGCAAAGCTTGTTTGAAAACATCACGTTGTTAAGCACAATGTGAAAAGGTGCTGGGGAAGTGGGGAAACAAAGTTTCGGTTGAAGCTGGTTTGAATATCTTTTTGCTTTTTGACTTTTGGTAACTGTTTTGGTAGTAATAAGCTTTTAGTATTGGTTGAAATATTCTGTGTGTGGGCGTACATGTGTGCACAGCCATAAATTCCCCATATATGATGCAGAATTTCTTCATTTGAAAGCACTAGAGCAAAATGCTTCAGCAGATAGGCAGGAGCTCCATTCTAAATCAGTCTGAACACAAGATGTTACCTTGTCATTTTATCCTTGTAATTTAATTTCAAGTTTGAAATCAACCTTCACATTCCTTTACGCATACATACAGAACTTTACTTTTGTTCACCTCAGCCAAGAAATGAGTCTAAAACAGAATACGGGAGACCTCTGTGTTCACTAACACATACAATCAGGTTTAAGGGACACAAAAAGAAGCTGAAAGGGGGAAGACCAGGATAACACAGACTGTTTGCACTGATTTTTGTAAGATTTGTGTCCTCACATTCCAATTAAGTAGAGAATGTCTTAAGTTTTTTCTCTCAATTGATAATTTTTGCATGGTTGCACTGTGCTTGCTATGCATGCTAGGTCTGTCCTGATGAGCCCTGCAGACATGCCCATGGCAGAGGTCCTGAGAGGGAGTGAGATGCACTGCCAGAGTTGCACTCTGATCTCTGCATTCAGGGCACGTACTCGCATTATGCCTCCCTCCTGCCAGGGCATTTTGATTTTCTTAGGTAAAGCAGCATATTTAGCTATCAAAGGGACAGGCTGAAGGCAAAGAAAACGCCAGGAAGTTCTGATGTTTAATGAACCTTTCGTTCAGAATGTATGGCTTCTCATGTAAGCTGAGTATGTGGAGAAACTCCATGGAATTCAGCTCAAACAGTGTGTGAGCTAAATGGCTGAGCAGGAAAGTAAGTAAAGATCGTGGAAAAGGCTAATTTAGTAGTCAAATCCAGTTGCTTGTGGTTGTGGGCAATCCTATCACATAATTCAAGTCATAAACCACTGTATGACTCCTTACCCTTTTTTGGTGTGTGAAAACAAGATTGTGGAATCATCTATTATAGAAGTGTGCCCTTGGCTACAGTATTTTCCCATGCTGGAAGCACTTATCTCTTATTACCAACCCTATGTCTTGGATTTCACATGTGAATTAAAACCTGAATAATACTGACACAAGAACTTAACATGTGGACCTTTGTCAACCTTCATCCTTGTTACTGTGAACAGCTGCTAAATTGTTCTTCAAGGAGATACTGAAGAATTGTGTCAGTGTGTGCAGTCATCAAAAAGGCCAGTGAAGGCTTTGTAATGGCTTGACTCGGAAGAGAATGGAGTACAAGATTTGACTTGAACCTTTGCAAAAATTTGAGCCAGAAGAACCAGATCCAGATTTGTGGATAGTGCTCACAGGTGATCACATACGGTGAAAATCACCCATGCTCAAGGGGAAGTGAAGGCTTCCCTTTTCCAGTGTTTGATTTGCTAAATTAAAAGGACCTGCTAAATACCAGCTTCCTCTTGTTTATACAGATTCTTACATACATTTCCAACATTGCTCATCTGAACAGTCCACCTGAGATGAGTGCTGCTGGGGCTGTGATGAAGCTGGGAACAGGTAACCACTATGAACACCTGCAGTGCCAAGATATTCCTTCTCTAGCATCACGCACCAGGGGCCAGGCAAGCTGCCCGTAAGCTATAATTAGATTTCTTAATTTTAGAGTTGACAGGTTTCACTGGCTATTTCTCTCCTACACTGACTTGTAGCATTTAAACTGAGGAGTGTTTTCAGGTAATTGAGACACTTGGGAAAACTGGTATTAACACAATCTACTTTTCCACATAAAGATTTGGCACAAAAGGACAGGCTCTCCAGTGCTTTTTTTTGTTTGTTTTGTTTTGGTTTTTTTGTTGTTGTTGTTTTTTAATAAATGCTTTTGGCTATTATTAATGAGAGTTAAAAAATCTCTAGTGTAAACAATTGACCATTTACCTAGCCTAAAATGGCTGCAGCTGTATTTGTTCCTGCGCTTAGGGAACACTGTAGGCTTTTGGTAACAGTATCACAGCCATTTTGGCAAGTATAAATAAAAGGGAGGCAAAAATTAAAAGGAAGACTTCTGTGCAAAGATGAGCTTGAAACTGTTTAACTACTATAACACCAGCTATGCTTCAGTGCGTCCCCAGACTGCTGACAGGAAGGATATGGAATTGCTGAGGACTTCATGCTCTCTCTCTGATGTGAGGCTAGGGACACTGCAGAAAATTTCAATTCCAGCTTCTTTTTTTTTCCTCCAGCAAAGTGCAATCTGACAATTTGCTGTCCCGTTTAGGGAGTATTTATGATTGGATGAAAAACAGAAAAAACAAATGATAAATGCGTATGAACTGAACACATCCTGGAAATAAGGCCAGGATGGTAACCTGGAGAACAGAAAAGGTTCTAGAATGAAGTCTAATAGAACAGTTCCCAGTCTGGCTTCTGCAACATTTTCCTTTGGTATTTTCCTGTGTACTGGCTCCCCAGACATACCTAGATTTTAGCACTGTCCCTCCCCATCTTAAGTGCCCTGCTCCACCCATGGACTGCACGGTGCTAATTAAGCTGAACAGAGGCCTGGGTGTGGAGGTCATTCTACAGAGGATTTCACAGCAGCTGGAGAAATCTCAGTCAACAAGAAGCATTGGGAGGAGAGGTGTATGGAAAAAACTACATTTAGCTTCCATATCTACTTAGAGCTGCAGGAGAGCTCAGTGGGTGAACTTCATGCTAATGATGTTGACTTCCTTTTCCTTTGCATACGTGTTTGTTCAGTGAGAACCCTCTACTTCAGGTATTCTTCAGGGAGGGGCTATCTGCCCCTGTAGGTGGCTCCTGCACCCAGGAGAGTGTCTTCATCACAAGTTGATACTTTAAATGAAAATCTCCATTCTTCTTACTCGAACAAGGAGGACAAGAAAGGAAGATTAGCTATAATCATCAAAGCTAGAGGGAGGCAGGTTCCCTGTTGTTCAGGAAATGCCCCAGGACTGCTTCATAGAAGACGTAACATTAATGTGTCTCAGTGATGGGGGAGCAAAGCCCAAATCTTTTTGCTCAAGTTACTGAGACCATTGCTCCTCCCATGTACACAACTCTTTCATTCCCTGAGTTGCCTCACATTCTGCTATCCAGAGTGCAAGTAACAACAGACTGCACAGAGCAGCTCTGAGACTCACCAGCCAAACTCTGCACTTCTGTTGCCTAAAGGATTGAAGTCATGCCCAGTGCAGAATTCCTAGAGGAAGGCTCATTAAAAAAAAAAAAGAAAAAAAAAGAAAGAAAAAGAAAAATTCAAAGGAGAACTGCAGTTCCATGTTCAGAATATTCAGTAGGATTTGGGGGCCCAGCATGGCATGATTGCCCATCTGTATGAAGTAATTTTCATCAAGACCTTCTCTTATCTTTTTCATCAGAGCATATATATTGCTTTCTTAATTCACTATACAACATGTCTTTGTCTAATTAGCAGTACTGACTGCTGGGCAATCAAGTGGAGGCTGTGTAACCTTTTTACTCATCTATCCTGAAGACATCTCTAAGTGTATTTAATTAAGTAGACTCATTTATTAATACTGTGGGATACCTTCATTTGTATAAGTGAAATATACAAAGCATCTGCCATGACCTTTTGAATCCTATTTTGAGGCATGGTTTAAGAATATTCCATAGAGCTGGCTTAATACATAGCATGTAATAAGTGAAACAGTCTACTTTCTTACATGTACTAATTCATGACACCCTTTGATTACATATTCCATCTTTCATTTATTTTTTGCAGTATAAACAAACAATTGTTGATAAGAGAGCTGGAAAAAACACTGTTGAGTCAATTTAGCAAGATAAATGGACTAAAGGACTAATGCAGTGAAAGCAAGATAAGTAATTCCTTCACCAGTTTCTATCAGCAGACCAACATTTAGACAGGAAAGAAGTGCTTCATCTCAGGTAATAGTTACTTGGGTAAACAAGCACCATAACTGCGAGCATCCTCCCCTCCACCCTTCTTTTCCCTGGATGTTATGGCAGCACACAATGCCATGTGGTATGGAGTATCTCTGTTCATTTGGGTTTGTCAGTCCTGGCTGTGACCCCTGCCAGTTTCTTGTGCACCCTCACACTACTGGCTGGCAGGGCAGCATGAGAAACAGAGAAGTTCTTGATGCTGTTCAGCAATAGCTAGTATGTCAGTGTGTTATCAACACAGATTGAAAACTTAGCACCACACTAGCTGCTATGAAGAAAATTAAGTCTATCCCATCCAAAACCACTACACTGCTGAGAAGTTTTTGTTAGCATTTCTGTGCTAACTTAGAAAGATAAAATCATTTATCAACTTACAGAGTTTTTTTCTGTGCATGGGTAATTTCTAATCTGCTGCTTAAGAATGTTTTAATAACTGTATGACAGCTGTTCAAAGCCAGTGATAACAGGGGAGGAAAATAATTATGCATTGCCTTGACTATTTTGTAGCTTATTGTGTTCTACAAATGGTGATAGATGTAAACAGCTGCTCTGTTCACTGTAACAAGCAGTGACCCAGGCAGAGTGACATAGGGTGAGGGCCCTTTGTGCTATTTCCTATTGGCAAATGGTTCCTGTTCTGTACTTCTTACTGTATTTGCCCTTCATTTTCTAGACTCTCTTTTTAAAAGCTTCAGTTGAATTTCAAAGGGCTTATGTTCTTCACATATTTCACAGACTACTTTCCTAATTGGGAAAATGCTTTGGAACACTGATTCCACTTTAAAAATTTTAGAGGAGTACATTATCATGCTTCAAGCACTTAGACCCATCTCCACAGTGAACTGGTTGGCATTAGGCTGGTATATCACCAGTTCTAAAACATGTTTTCAAAAAGAAGACTGAAGCGATTGGGCCATCTGTGTATCTATCTGTGTTTTCTCTACCTCCTAGTAATATTTTTAAACCATCAGCAAATTTCAGATGAACTTGGCAGAAGGATACAGATCACCCAGATAATCACATTGCTTCAAGTTTTGTGGAAGTAGAAAGCTAAATAGAGAACATAGTTCTCAGAACGGCCCCCAAAAAGAGAAGGCCTGCACTATGATTATTATTAGACACCAAAGAATCAACATCAGAGAAGCAGCCGTTAATGGTCCCATTGCATGAAAATGTTTTGAAAGAAATATTGATGTTAATGTCTAAGAAACTGAAATCAAGTATATGATAAAGCATATATCAATAAGGCCTCACTTCCCATTATTTCAAATATTTCTATAGTTTGCCTATAAATAGCAGATACATCAAGGGACAGTTATATGATTTAATCATCTCTGCGTGATCATGATGTCTTTATTTCAAAATGATATAGAGGCAGCAGTGTGACTACTTGCAGGTCTAAATTTTGTCACTGGCATTGAGCAAGTTAAAAGTGGAAAACTGTCTTGTGGGATTGATTTCTGATTCATTGGTTATTTAAATTTCAGGATTAGTTTTGGTGTCAGATCGCAATGTTGATATTTTCAGTTTTCCATGAATCAGAAATCCTTCAAAAAATTGTTCTGAAACTCTGACACCTGGTGATTTGGAAATTATACAGAGTTTCTGGGATCTTGCGCCTTCTGACTGAAAATTATGTTCTTTCTAGTATTATTTTTCTGGTATTTTTTTGCAAGTGACCACAAAAACTGTCTGATTCAGGAATCACCAGTAGCAGAGATCCTAGTAGCCAGCAGTAGGGTTGGCCCATACAACTGGGTTGTCTGTCCTGGAGCTATAGCTATGTATCTCCTTTAAGATGGACTTTATACACTAGGGAAAACAGAAAACAAACAAACAAACAACAACAACAAAAACACTGTTAGAGCAGCTGTGGAGCTTGGGGAACGCTTGGCCAGGGAAGTGGTGCAGTAACTGCAACCATGGAAACTCTGGAAACTTAGTTCAGCCTCTGGAAGTGCTGGTAGAGCAATGTTTTTTTTTTCAGTGTTGGTTCTCTGGTTTACTGCAATCAGTACCCATCGCATTCTAATACCTGAGCTGGAGCCCTAATTCTCATCAACCACAACAGGACTTGCAGACTTGAATACCAGAAATAAAACCTTCATTAATAGTCTAGCATGATTAATTTAACAACAACGACAACAACAACCCATAATTTTTGGTATCCATTGGCTCCATGCCTTCATGCTTAGTGACAACGTTGCCATTAATAATTCCTGTTAGCATTGTAAATCTGCTTTACTCTCTACTGCATATGCTTTGGTATTATCTGATAATTCAAAGCATCAGTAAAAATGTTAATTATTGAGTACAAACTATTAGAAGTTCTGTAGATCTTTTGTGTCCATAAGTGAACAACAAGGAGGTGAGTGGGTATTTTGCAGCTTCCTTTTGTGCATGCACTTTACCAATTGATACCATTCTGTCTGGATAGATGAGGGAAGAATGGTGTGTAAAGCAAACAAAGGCGATGACTGAGCCTTTATTTGAGATCCAGGTGCCACAGAACAAGATAGTAAGGTAAAAAGGAATTAACTCACCCCTCCGAGCAACCGCCTGGAGGAAAGTGTGAGTTGAGGTGTGAAACCTTCTCTGGTTTGAACCCTACCGCGGCGGTGAGAGAAGCAGGGAACCAATGGGGGGGGAGTCCGCGTATGCGCTCTGATTGCACACGCACCGCCGGAAGCACAGCCGGGGGGCACCGCTGAGACGGGGGGGGGGAGGGAGGAGGAGGAGGAAGGAAGGGTGATTTAGGCTCCCCTCGGCCGCTCCGGGCACCCAGGTGTCTATGCACTGGTTCAGGCTGTGACCTGGCAATTCCACTGCAATGGTGGATGTTGTGTACCTTGACTTCAACAAAGCTTTTTACACTGTCTCCCACAATATCCCACAATGAAGGTTAGAAAGTGTGGGATAGATGAGTGAACCGTGAGGTGGATTGAAAACTGGCTGACTGGCAGAGCTCAGAGGGTTGTGATCAGTGGCACATATAGACTATGTGCCACTTCGTGGTTACACAGGCAATTCATTCTCATTCACATCATTATGACTATGCCCATGGCATTTAGACCACTTGTTTACCTGCAGAAATTGCAGTATGAAAGAAAGTTATGAAATAGTTACAGTTATCTGTGAGCTCAGT
Organism: Numida meleagris; assembly: GCF_002078875.1. Classification (NCBI taxonomy): domain Eukaryota; kingdom Metazoa; phylum Chordata; class Aves; order Galliformes; family Numididae; genus Numida; species Numida meleagris. The sequence goes on from NC_034416.1 coordinate 18,865,489, forward strand.
GATTTTTTCATTACTGTAAAATGTCAATTTCTTCTCTAATTTGGAGTCCTGAGTTTGGAAAAGAAAGCTAGGACAATGGAATCAGATACATGAGCAAGAGCTGTTGTTCAGAAGCACCTGACTAAGGTGGCTTCCAAATCTTGTGTTGTCACTCATACACCTGCACAGTTCGGCATCTCTCCTCCCTTCTCACAGAGTTTGTCGTTATCTCATACATTCCTGTCAATGTTGAACAATGTTTTCAGTCCTATCAGTTAGAAATAGCGCTGTTGAAAGCAGATAAATGATTTGTAAGAAAGAACAAAAGCTGTCCATTGGCAATTACTCCCCTAGAATATGGTTGTTGATGCTTGCAGGCAGTATTTATAAGAAATGATAATTCACAGTGTAATTAAAAAAATAATTCTAAAATCTTGATAAGGGATTTTACTAATACATTCAAGTGCGAGAATCCTGTTTCATGCTGCACGGTCACTGTTTTCATTTTACTTGGTGGGTATATATATGTGTAAGTAAACTTTCATCACCCCAGAAATCACATGTATGTCCTGTCAAATAGCATTTGATGATTCAAGTGAAAAGTTGGGCCAGAAGTGACATGATACTCATTGAAGTGAAGGACACGTCACACACAATTTCCTCTTCCCATCAGGTTGAGTCACTTTGCCCACTGTCTGGCATGTGAGATGTGTCAGTGGCAGTGGTTCTTATTTCATGCACAACATCTGTTTGTAGCTCACTGGTTAGATGAGCAAGTTCCAGTAACATCCCTGCCAGCTGTCTCGTGTACTATTTCAAACTGCTATGAAACTCAAGGATAACTGGGATCTGTCAGGGGCTATGATCATTGGGCCTTGCTCATCTGAACCTTTGACACTGTTATGGATCCTCATCATGCCTTGCTCTCATTCTGCTTTGGAGTAGGCTCTGTCTCAAGTAGGGTATTTTCAGAATAAGGCAAAGATATGTTAACAATGTTCCTGTCTTAACATGAACAGATGTGAAAATTGGCATGGTGCTGAGATAGGGCATATGAAAAACAGATATAGAAATTTGCATGAAATTTTGGCTCAGTAATAGTTCTGGGTGTGTAATTTTAACCTAGTCTAATTACCCTAATGTGTATGACTGCTGATTTTTCAGCATGTCTCTAAAGAATCACAGTTCAGAAAAGAGTAGCAAAACTCACAGTTGTTAGAGAAAATGTTGTACCAGTCCATCTAAATGAGGAAACTCTTAAATTCAGGATTTGATACTACTTTCTGAGGAAAAAAAA
>NC_034416.1:18868074-18869847 GCF_002078875.1 Numida meleagris
TGAAGGTTAGAAAGTGTGGGATAGATGAGTGAACCGTGAGGTGGATTGAAAACTGGCTGACTGGCAGAGCTCAGAGGGTTGTGATCAGTGGCACAGAGTCTGGTTGGAGGCCTGTAACCAGCAGTGCTCCCCAGGGGTTGGTACTGAGACTTCTCTCGTTCAACATCTTCATCCATGTTCTAGATGAAGAGATGGAGTCCACCCTCAACAAGTTTGGTGATGATACAAAGCTGTGAGGAGTGGCTGACACACCAAAAAGCTGTGCTGCCATTCAGCAAGACCTGGACAGGCTGAGAGTTGGATGTAGAAGAACCTGATGAGGTTCAACAAGAGCAAATACAGAGTCTGGCACCTGGGGAGGAATAACCTCATGCATCAGTACAAGCTAGGGGAGGACCTGATGGAGAGGAGCTCTGCAGAGAGGGACCTGGTGTATGACAGGTTGGTCATGAGCCAGCAGTGTGCCCTGGTGGCCAAGAAGGCCAATGGCATCTTGGGGTACATTAAAAAGAATGTGTCCAGTAGCTGGGGGAGGTTATCTTTCCCCTCTGCTCTGCCCTGGTGAGGCCACATCTGGAATCCTGTGTCCTGTTCTGGTCTCCTCAGTTCAAAAAAGACAAGGATCTTCTAGAGAGAGTCCATCAGAGGGCCACAAAGATGATTAGGGGCCTAGAGCATCTCCCATACGAAGAATGAGAGACCTGAGTCTGTTCAGCCTGGAGAAGACTGAGAGGAGACATTATCAATTATTATAAATACCTAAAATGCAGGAGTCAAATGGATGGGGCCTGGCTCTTTTTGGTGGTGTGCAGTGATAGAACAAGGGGAAGTGGGGAAAAACTGAAACACAAGAAAATCCTTACAAACATGCAAGGAGGAGCTTCTTTACTTTGAGGATGGCAGAGCATTGGACCAGGCTGACCAGGTGGGGAAGCCCCCATTTCTAGAGGTATGCAAGACCTGTCTGGATGCTTTCCTGCTCAGCCTACTGTAGGGATCCTGCTTTTAGTGGGGCTGTTGGACTCAGTGATCTCCAGAGTTCCCTTCCAACCCCTAGGATTCTATGATTCTGTGATTCTATGATTCTGTTCTCTACTATCATGTAACTTGTGAAGTGAGGGTAAGTGCTCATTTTGAGAGCTTTTTTATTCATATAAAATCTATCAAAGTGCACAAAGCTTTGTGTAAACTATGGAAGATAACAGAGTCCAATAGTGAGCTCTTAATTATTTGAATTTCAGTACGTGATCACTTTGATGGATGAGGATCTGTATCTCAGTGATACAGAAGTCTATTCTGAGTGGTGGATCTTGGCAATTCCTGTTTTATTACAGTGCCTAGTGATCTTGAAAGAACGGGGAAATCTATTATGCAATTAAGGTCAGTAGGATTACATTCTTTTATAACACTGTCTACAGTGTTTTAACACATTTATAACACTGTCTACATATGTGTTTTTTAACACTTTGAAATGCTTACAGGTGAATTTCTTTCAAATCAGCTAACAATCTGGTAGATGTGGTCTGAATGGTACAGTATACAGTGCTGCTACATTCTGGTGCACCGAAATTTCTATCTCGCTCACTGGTTGTCAATCCATTTTGCAGTACTGTATGCATTATCACAGGGTCTTACAGAGACAGAACTGAAAGGATGGTGTCATCTATATACATATTCATGGTTACACAGGCAATTCATTCTCATTCACATCATTATGACTATGCCCATGGCATTTAGACCACTTGTTTACCTGCAGAAATTGCAGTATGAAAG
>NC_034416.1:18871297-18904371 GCF_002078875.1 Numida meleagris
TATAAGCAGGATATAAACCAGGTCTCTGGCTGACACTCAGTGCTTCTTCAGCATAACTGTGGATGTCGATCAATTCCCTGTGCTCTTCTTAGGCTGTTAGGCCCAAGATAATATATGCAGTTTTAGCTAGAGTATGGAGTTCCCCATCCTCCTGTTCTGTGCTGCTGGATAGATCATTTGGGGAAAATAATTCAGGAGTCGTTAGATTTCTGAGCCCTGAGTGAGAACTCCTTAAAGAGCTCTCATGGAATTTGCTTTCCCTGATCCCAGACAGCATCTGAATGTAGTGACTGCAAAGGAACGCTGGGACAGACTGGGGAAGCAGATTTGATAGTGAGTTACATCAGTTCAGCTTAAGGGCCTTCTGATGTCAGTTTTGTAGACTCACCCACACAGGGTGATAGGCATATTTAATAAATCCTCACATACATAAATAAATAAAAATGATCATCTGAACTGCCTGAAATATTAAAGAACATTGATAAATAAATTACAGCAATTTCAACTTGGGTCCCTTTATGAAACATGTTATTAAAATGGCTCTAACTATATCCTAACTCAAGAGCTGGTTGGAGGGTTTAATCTAAAATTTAATTTGAAATACATAGCTGCAATGAAAAAAGATTGATCCACATGACACATTGTGTGAATGCCACCAATTGATCCAATTCTTTAATGTCACATACACCAGTATAAAACTGGTGAATTCCTTAACTTCGTTTGTGTTGTTCCTGCTTTGCACAATTACAAGTAAAACAATATTAGACCATCTATTTTTATTTCCTGCTCTTGCTCAGGAAAACTGCACATTTTGTTTGAGGTTTAGATGAGCAAGGATTGAAAAGAAACCCTCAGGAATAAATAACTCTGTCACCTGGGGATTAAAGTGAGAAGACAGGATGAAAGGCAATTCGGGAATTATGCAAAACAGAAGGAATGCAGAAGGCAAAACAATGTTAAAACAAAATTTGTGTGTTTTAATATTATTGTCTTTTTTATATTTTAAAGGCACAATATAAGAATGAACATGACAAAAGAATAGATGAATCCAGCACAATTAGCATGAAAATTACACCTCATTTATTTTCTGAGTATTGCCATGTTTGTATTATAGATGACATGTGGAGACAATAGAAAGTGAAATATTTCAGAATATTAAATTCTTATAAGATGGTGCCATGGGGGCCTTAATGTCTTCTTTTATTCCTGATTCTAATTTATTCTTCTTGTGTTGTCAGCAATAACCCTTCCACAAAAAATGCACTCTCTTTCCTTGATCTGAGCTGTGCCAATTTCTAGTGCGCTGTCTACAGTGATAGCTAGCTCAGGCTGACGGTTTTATACTGAGTGGAAAAAAGAACATGTTCCCTCACCATAATCTTCCCAGATAGGAGCAGAGTTCCCATTCTCTTAGTTCATGAAACATCCAAGAGGAATTCATGGTAATACATTGTGAATGTAGAAACTCAGTATTTTTTAGTGAGATGCGTTGAGGTACATGGTGACCTGGGTTTCAGTACAAAGAAGATTGGTGTTCTGAATGATGTTTGGTTATTATCCAGCAACCTAAATCTGGGTCAGTGGGCATTAGCTAAAAAGACTGTGTTTTCTTGTCCAAGGTAGTGTATACAGAAACATTTTTGCAAACAATGTCTGATAGACATTGATAGCAATTGTCTGATAGAGATCAAAATAGGAACTGCAAAAGCCAAGGGTCTATTTTTTTTTAATTTTTTTATTTTTGTCTTAAAAATGCTCTGCCCAAACCATTCTCTTCTAACCTTCACATGGCACTGTTCTTGCTGACTTTGGGTCTCATTTACGTTGTTCCAGATGAGGAAAGAAATCTCTTTGACTATGAGGGAATTGTTATCACCTTCCTGACAGCCACTAATTCTGACATCATTCGTCATGAAATAAATTACTATTGCTCCATTTTGAGATATTTTGAGAGCTTTTTTTCCTTCAGTCCAAAGCTGGTGGAGAAGAATCGTCCTAAAGACTTGTCAAACACACAGATCTGTTGTTTTACTGTCTGAGATGCCCATGGGCTTTTAGTCAACCAGCTTAGGTGTTTTGTTTGATTCCTTAAAATATAGAGGGATTAATGAGGTGACAGTTTCTATCCCCCAAACACTCGCATCAGTGTGTGCATTTCTTTAAAGAAAAAATGAAGCATAATGCATATATTACTGAAAATTGTTATTGAAATCGCTATCAAAATATGTAAAAACAGTACAAGAGAGAAACTACTTTGCAAAAAGAAAAAAAAAAAAAAGGAAAGAAAAAACCCAACAACCCCAAACCATTCAGAAGTAATTTACCTGAAAATCTGAATGACACGACTTCTTCAAACACCAGCTGGTGCTATTACTTCCCTATCAAAAGAAAGGAGACAGAAGATAAAAGCGTAAGGAAATAATTTTTTCCATCCAGATGCAAAGAGAAAAAGACTGAAGATACATTCTTGAAAAGTGAATAATATTATAAATACTATTCTGGCAAATGTTTTGAAAATGTTTCAGTAAGGGGAAATTCCAAATAGCTCTGGAACAGAAATGGACTAGAAACTTTTGAAATTAGAAGTTTGGTAGGTTTTGAAAAATGACTAAGTGTGTTGGAAAGTACAGCACCTGAGTACGAAGGACTCAATCATGTGTCCCAAAAGCATTTTTGCTCCTTGCTTAAAAGCTTTGTATTTAAGCACAGTATTTCTTGAAACAGTTTTTATTTAGGAACTTCTATAACTGATTATAGCCTAAAATCTTAGCCCAAAAACTGAACTAAACTAAAATTGTCAGGCAGTTAAAAGAAAGAGAAAGTGTACATACAGGAGTTCTTTATTTCCAATGTAATTTAACAGCTGAAAGATTAAATGCACTACTCTTAAAACCTCATTTAGTGGGAATGAAATCTCAGCTTAAAATATGTGGTTGGAGACTAACTGGATATTTGCAAGAATGCAAATATATATTCCTTCAGGACCAGACAATTCTCAAAGCATTTGCTACTCTGTCCAAAATCATGTGTAGTTTTTAGTCAAATGGATTTTGTATAATGGAGTTCTCTTCATTCCTTTCCTCATATTTCACATTATTATTTATGCTTTCAGTACAGCAGAGGCAAAATTTCTGCATGAGTTTTCTGGTTCTAGATGCTGTGTGTGTCTGATAAATCCTTTCTCTTCAGAAAACTTAGATACTGCTTTTGTAATAAACAATGTACAAGCATGGATATTTTCCATATTTGAAAGAATACTGTAATGACTTGCAGTTATCAAAAGATCAGACAAAATAGCTCTGGAAGGGACCTTGAGAAGTAATCTAGTCTCTCTCTCGCTCGTTGGGCAGAATCAGAGATACCTAAAGAATTGTCAAGAATAATTTGTCATTCTTAGTTGTTCTTAAAAACCTGAAATGATGGCAAGGCCGCAGCCTTAGAGTCTAGTCCAGTTCCTAATACTCTTACCATTGAACATATTCAACCTAAATCTTTTTAACAGTTTAAGGGCTTTTTTTGTTCCATGCAAAGTAGGCAAGAATGAAATATAAGTCTTTCCTCCTTACCTTCTCTGTCTGTGGGTTGTCTAGATCACATCTGTTTTCTCTAAACTATAAAGCAATTTTATTCAACATATGTTTATCTCATAGACTTAAACTTGGAACATGACATCTAGACACTCTAGATAATTAACACATTTACTCATTAAGAGGAATCAATCAGCTAATATCATTAGTTGTCATCTACTGTGTAAAGTAGGATCTAAATAACAAAATTGAAATGGCTTTTGAAATACGAGGAGTATATCAGTGTAGCTTTAGCTTAACAGTGTTTCTTATTCTGTTTTTCTGCTTTTTTTTTTTTCATGGTTTACTTCTGTTAAATCTGGCTAACGTATCTACTCGACGTAAGGATACTCAGTGCAAGGATACTCATTATTTTTAAGACGTTAGGCTGCATAATGAAATGGCAATGTCAATGTTACTATCTTCCAAAACCATAATTTAAAAATTGAACATGAAATCTACTCCAATTATAATTGTTGCATAAGACCAAAATACTGTGATACTGAAAACATTTAGACATGCACATAGGCCTTTAAAAATGTTCCTAGACACAAGAACAAATCTTTTATTCATTCAAAGGTTAAGTTAGATGAAGTGCTTTTTATACATTAAAATTGCTGGTTGCACATTGTTCTAAAAAGGACAGACATCACAGAAGGCTAAGCACAATAAATAGAAAGATCAGACTTGAAAGAAAATGTAGAAACATTTTGACAAGTGACATATATTGTTTGTGAGGCTAAAATGCTAAATGAGTTAACAGTGGGCTTCCATATTAATATTAAACTGAAAACAAAGAATGAGATGATAAACACCTATATTAACAACATTGTGTACATGCTTCCCTCTGCTCTCTGATGTCTTAACTGTTGTGGCACAGTGAAGAGCTACATCATCCCTAAATTACAAAAGTTATGAAGGACAGCATTTTCCACTGAAACTTGTACTCACCAACAAGCATAAAGATTCTAGTAGAAAGTTGGTTCCAACCTTATTCTTTTAGAGAATTGCTGTCCAACCTTTTGGCTTGCCTTGGCTGCACTGAGTAAAGAGGAATTATTTTGAGGTAATATTTTGGTTTTTTACTGATTGATGGGTGAGGGTCTGAGGCCAGGCCACTCAGCACGGAAGAGCTGCTGCCATGATGGAGCAGCAGCAGGGGACAGGGAAGTTACCCTTCTTCCAAAGATCATAAACTCTCTTTTTTTCCTTAGAGTCTCTGTTAATCCAGGGCAGTCTTCTTCCCTGCTGGCTAATCTTATGGCAAAGGGGGACAGCCTTTTCTTACTCCTTTAAGATTTATTTCTTGAGGAATGTCCAGCCTTCCTGAACCCCTTTGGCCTACAGGACTGACTCCCAAGGGATTTATCCAACCAAAGTCCTAAACAGTTCCAGGTCTGCCCTCTGTAAGTCCCAGGCAGCAGTTTTGCTGGCTCCACTCCTGACATCACCAAGAATAGAGAACACTATCATTTTGTGGTTGCTATGCCCAGGACAGCTTCCGACTACCACATGTCCCACCAGCCCTCTACTTACAAACAGCAGGTCTGATGGAGCGCTTCACCTGGTAGGCTTGCTTACCAGCTGTGCCTGGGTTTATCATTTTTCCTAGGTAATCATTTAGATCAACTGTGTAAATTTAACCCTTGCTTGTCTCTCTCCTATCACTCCAGTTTATGTGAGATGGGTAAAACATCCTGAGATGCAGGAACTGGAGTTAACAAATCTGTCTCCACTTGTAGATCTTGTTGTTATGCTGCAACAGAGTCGGAAGCCATGTAGCGCCTAGGAGGCTGCCATACTATCTGGCCATGGCTATCCATAAAGTACTTCCAAATCAACAGCCATGAATCTAAGTCTGTGCAACAGCTGGTTGTCTGGAGACTTCAAATGAAACATGAGCAGCATAGTTCACCCCTGCAACTGTGGTGGTTAAGCACGCAGATAGCTACAGAGATACCGTGAAAACACTAGTTCTAATAGTGATAAACAATTAGATGGAAAAGAATGCCTAGTTTTCCCCATTTTAAAACAAATTCTTGCTTTCTATCCCATGCACTTAAAAACCAATCTGCAGGGTGACATCAGATTACTGACACTGTTATCTGAAATGGGATTGAGAACATCAATGACCTGCAAGTGAGAGAGAAACTGCAGGTAAGAAAAATAAAATGATGGATCTGAGGACAGGATCTGACCAGCTCTGTTCCTCATCCTGCTCTGACCAGCATGTAGTAGGATCAAATCCTCGAAATACTTCTACAAATTGAGTGTGTTTTGGGGAGTGTTTTCAATGCAGCTTGAGGAAAGTGGTTATCAGCACAGAAATCTCAGTTCCATTTGACAGTGTTTCTCCTGCTTTGTAACAGCAGACTGCTCTCTCATCTCCTTCATGCATTAAGAGTAAGCAGTTCAAATTATAATTGGGTACTTAGTTTTATATTAAAAGGCCAGTGAATTTTTCTCATGGGGATGTAGTCACTTTGAAACACATTTTATGGAGATCATTATACCCTATCCCCACATAAAATATGATCCAACCTCTTTTCTTTTTTTTTGTTATTAAAATAGAAAAACATGGATAATTACTCAGACTCACTTTTATCAGAGTTCTTAAGCAGTACATCAGCAGTTTAATTTGGACTTCTAATCTCTGTTTGCTTGACATTTTGCTACAGAAGTCATTAGTTTTTTTCAAAAATATCACTCATGACCTACAGATCCAACTAATGAAGGGAACAGTGATTTTAACCCAGACTAACAGTACACAACTGCAGAATGTTTTGGAAAACTCAAAGAGATAGTGGTGAAGACACCTTCAATGCACTTCAGCGAAGGCACTCACATTCATATTCAAGAGACTAAATCTCTCCTGAGTTTCCAAATGGGTGGTAAAACTTAAATCCCTCGTAGGTCTTGGGCTGAACTTCCTCACTCTCCTCTCACAACATTCCATGCATGCCGTGCAACGCATCTGAGTGCCATAGCTCTGAGTACAACTTCAGATGCCTTCTTTGCATTATCACCATCATAACAGTTGAAACACTAGTTGGCAAATTTTCAATGGATTTTTATTTTAAAAATAGTTCTTTTCTCCTGACTTCTGAGTGTTGTTTGCAAACTTAATCTTTGTTTTCTTTCTTTCAGTTATGATTACTTGTAGAGTCCATCTTAGAGAGAGAAAAGAATGCCAGGGAGTACACACATAAAGCAGTTTTTAGCTGTGTTTCAAGTAACAGAGTTTTGTGGAGCTGACTGCATACACAAACAGAAGCTAGAACAGGGTGTTTTGACTTCAATCACTGTGACAGGAGTCAGATTCAAAATCTAACTTCAGATATCGTAGCCCAGAGTACAGAATAAGATTCATCAAGAATCTTACATCTGCTTTTAAGAACTCTGTTCAAAGAATCAATTACCCAGATATGTGAAAGTCTACTTATTTTGAGTAAACTGGCAAGAGAAGCTGTCGGCTTTGACAGTTGTTGTGGAGGTGTGCAGTGCGTTAAGTATCCTTAATAATGAAGCTGTCTGTTTCAAAACATCTCAGAACTATAAAGGAAAGTCCCGTTAGAAGGAAGCAGGGATATGTTCCTGACTGGATCTTCAATGAAAATCCCCCCTCCTCCCAGTCCCCCGTACCCAATTGTTTTTGTTGACAGAAATCTTTGGCATTGTGCAGAATTCTAGAGCTAGTTCCTAGGGTGTACAGAGGTAACATCATTGATGACAGTTAGGAGATATGGTTGAAAGGTATAGTAGTCTCCTAACAGCAAAAAAAAAACTTCAGAAAAAGAACAGATTATTTTTTGGCTTGGAGAAAATAATGTTTGATGGAATTAACAGTTAGAGGGAGGTATTGTTGCTGATTCATTATTTAATATTTGTTTTTCTAAAGATGTTCTGGTCGCACGCTCACTTTTATTATCCTTTCATAAGCAAAGCTTCTGTGCTTTGCATGGATGCCATGCGGCAATTTAGCTTCCCATGACCAGAAGAGCAGCACCAAGCTGATTAATTCTGCTTGCACAAAATACGCTCTCAAACAGAAGCTCTTATTCGGGGAAATATATGACCACCTGAGTGAAACCCAGCTGTTCCCTAAATCTGCACTTCCCAGAAAGGTCATTATTCATATAAGAGGTGCTGGGGTACCAGTAGCACTATCATAACTTCTGAAGCAGGAGCTACTGAAGAGGATAAGGAAAGAACACATAAATACAGTGAGAAAATATTTACTGCTATTGTCACTCCTATAGCAAACTGAAAAGTCTCGGGAGATGAGGGGCTGCTACAAACTTGCCGGCTCTCATCCTCTGCACCCGGGGTGCCGACTGCAGCACAGCCCCAGAGATTCCCCTGGGCACTGCCAGCAGCCAGCCTGGCAGCAGTGGTTCCAGCTTTGCAGCCCTGCTGGGGATTCTCTCTGGTGTGTCATTCACTGAAAATTCACATGCGGGACCAAGTGGCAGAAACTCTTCTGGCCACAGCTCTGCCAGTGGGATAGAGGAACGCGGGAGGTCTGTGGGAGCAGAGGGGAGCAGCCCTCCTGTCTGCTTCAGGGCAGGTTGCTTCCTCTCTTCCCTTTGCAGTTTTCCTTCAGGAAGACAGAAATTCTCACTTCCTGGACTTCAATGAGATATCCCACAACACCAACATCTTTTGCGTTTGTTCTTTTATGACTTCGCTCATGTATCACTCTCTGTGGACATTGTAACAAACCATCGGTCTCTCACCCTATGGAAGCCAGCAGGGAAGGCATCCATGCAAGGAACAGACAAAAACACGAGCAATCTTAAACACATGTAATCTTTAAAATGGTATCTTTTCCTCCAAAAGCAATCGGGAGAAAAGCTCAAGTAAAAAAAATGCATAAAGGAGTGAAAGCGTCTCATGCTCACCTGAAATAATTTTATATTGTGTAAGAGGGACCATGTGTTGGAGAATAAAGAATTGCTCCAAAAGCAGTAGTGAAAGAAAAACACTTAACTGAATTGTTTTTTAAGCTTAGCTTCCCTCCTTTTCTGTTCGCTGTTGTAAGCTGTAAGAAAAGAATTCTCTGAGGTGTGCTGCTATCAGTGTATCAAGGAGTACTTACACAGATGTACTTAACAAAAGCAGAACAGGGGAAGATAACCCAGTTACAGTAGGGTTTGAATTGTGCTTTCTTTTATTTACCAAGCCTTTGGTTCCTTTTGTTTTTAATAGCAACCAGAAAAGACTCACTCATGCTGAATCGTATTTTCTTTAAAAGGGAGCTGGACACATTTAGGTAACAAAGCTGTAGTTATAAACATGAGTATTTCCTTCCTGTGGAGATGATTTATCACATATTTCTTCTCTTCTTCAAGCTACAGAATGAAATTTCACTCTCCTCTGGGAGTGGTAGAGACAAAATGTTTAAAAATGACTGAAACAACCAGAGTGCCTTCAGATGTTACTTTACAGCAGCAAACTTCACTGGAAATTGCAGCTGTTGCCTTGGGGTGAATTTCTGATCATCACACAACAAACACTGCAGCTGGGTCATAGAGCCTTTAATTGCCTGTTTCCTCAAGCTGATCCAGGAGAACCCAAATAAGCAAGAAGTTTTGCATTGCCAGTTCACAGGCCTCTCAGGAGCAGCACTAATTACAGACCCTTGCTGTGTTCTGTGCATAGATTTTTCCTAATTTCTCCATCTGAAAAAGGTGCAGGCGGGAAGCAATGGCTTTACAAAACCAGACTTGATATCAGTGAGAAATTTCTTTTTCAGCACAGAAATCGTTTCCACATAGCAACATTAAGGCATTAGGTAGCAAAAGCATTAATTCCCTTTAGTAGCTCTCTAGACCGAGAGTTTACTTCAAAAGACTGTGAATTCAGTGGCACAGGGGTATGAACATAACTGTGGAAGAGCTGGTCTGGCAGAGCTGACATCTGGCAGTGAAAGGCAATAGTGATGTATGTACCTGCACACCTGCCTGCAGACTTATCCAGTGCTACCCTGTGAATCCGAGTGGGAAGAGCTCATATTCCTCCTACCCTTTCCCTTTTCAAAATGTATGGAAAAGTCTCTATGCAAAATGTGTAGGAAGTAACATTTACTTCATACAGAAAGAACAGGAGCATTTTTTTTTTATAAACCTCAGCCAGGTTGACTCTGCTCTTCCTGATCATGATTATGTATCTCAGAAGTAGTATAAAATTGAGGTATTTTAGAGAGAGAAGCACTACTAGAGGATGACAGAGGGACAACCCTAGAATAGGTAAAGCAACCTGAAATAGGAAGGAATTTGGTAAAAAGCCAGAGGGGATGTGCTCCTCTGAAGAGCAATCATCTGCCTTGGGTTGCTGGCCCCTGGCTCCCACCTGAGCACTATCCAGAGGGAGGGCAGAGGTGGCTGCTGTGTCCATCCAACATGCACAACACTTCTGTTGGAGTAGCCTCAGTCCTGTGCAACGGATGCACGTCTGAGGGTCAGGCTGACATGGAGTTATGTGACACAGTCTTCTTCCAAAAGAAAGCTAAAATTGAGTTGGAATAAGGAAAGGGAAAGGGGAATATTTAGGGGTTGACAGAAGCAATTAAAACCTTGCATCTGCTAGAATGCCTTGAATGTCTACTGAAAGTTCATTTAGGTCTCCCTTTTTTGTCCAGCTTCTCTGTGCTTAGCTCACCTTGATGAGAAATGTGGGAATGTGCTGTCATCTCTCCTGCGCTTTGAAAAGAGGCAGACTAAATATTTCCAAAATGGGGGGAAAAATGGAAAAATATGATGTAGATTCTGGTGTGCAGCTCTTCTTCCCTGGGAAATCATAGCCATATTTTCTGAGAAAAATCAGCACAAATTTAAAACAGTTCATTGCATTTCCTCAAGAGGTAAAAGGCTGAAAAAACTCAGAGCCCATAATACATGCTTTCCCCTCTGCAGTAATTCACAATGTGACAGAAAAACCTTCATTATGTTTGCTCATAGTGCATTGCTTCCCTGGCCTCCAATTGCTCACCTAAACTGAGCTTTAAATTCACACTTGTTTTATCAGCAAAAGAAGGAACAAACCAAGAAAAAAAAAATGTCAGAAATGTTAAAACATGCTTAATTTAATTGGATTTACTGTTCTGAATCAGGAGAATGAAAGAAACATTAAACAGAACATGCCCAAATGTTAAGGCAGCATGAGCAGTGCCATCTGTCACAGTATTTCTCTAGTTATTTTTAATCTCTTGCCTGGTTAAAATTGTGTTTTCTTAGCGAGAGGTATTACCGAAAAACATTTATCTATTAGGAAGCAAAGCATTCATTATCCCCAGGATCCATTAGTAAGAATGAACGACCAGAGGAGAGCTAGCTGTACAGATTGTGTGTTCAGTACCATGCAATATTGGATAGAAACAGCAGAATTGTCAGATCATACTTGAAGGTCTAGTGACTTCGCAGTCCTCCCTCCAGAGATTGCCACTGCCAGGTGTGTCAGGGAAACCTCAGGAAAAGATATCTTACAGAACAAACTGTATGGAGGAAGAGATCCTTAAACCCCAAGTGACCGCTAGCAACCTGAACTCACACACAGTACAATTTTATCCCTCTTCTGTGTCTCTGTAAAAGTCTAGTCCAGCTAAAATCACACTGAATCGCCACCTTCAGCACTGAGCGGCGCTGTACTGTTGAAGGGGTTAAAAGAAGGGCTCGAGCAGATGCGCAGAGTGCACAGCACAGAGCACTGACTGCGCCGGGAGACCATCACCAGGCAACGCGGGCAGCTGTGGTAGGAGGGTGGGAAGCTGGCTGCTCACATGAGCGGTCTGCGGACATCTCAGAGCCGGAACGTGGCTGGGCTGCACCAGCACAGCTCCCCTGCCTCAGCGATCTGTACCGGCCGAGCAGCTGCTCTGCTATATCCACATCCATGCACAATTTCAAGCCTCACATTTCTCTCCTGTGAAAATTACCCAAGGAAAAAGAGGGGAAAAAAAGGCGTCTATGGAATAAGCGCTTAGCAGATTTATTTATAAACATTCGTAAGAAGGAGAACAGCTTCTGCTACTAATACTTGATTAATTTTAGTCTCATCTCTTAACTTTCTTTGAATTTTTCATCAGGTTCTCCATTTCTGTAGCTTCTATTTTTGATTTCCATTCATCTGATAAATTTATTTCTTTATTTGTTGCACAAATGCAGAAGCTGGGATGCCAAATGCTAACAGCAATTGTATCCGAGCTGCAATTTAGTGAGCACATACCTATGAACAACCATTCTAGTAATCCGGGGCTGTTAATCCCCATTAAATGCTTGACATGCTGAATGTAGAGCAGCTGGCCTTGTGGCTCAGTGACCAATATTGTCTTCATTTGACATATGCTGGCTAGTCCCTCCAGTGGTGGTGCTGGCACAGCCTCTGTCCAAACCAATAATTTAACCTACTTCCTCAGTATTACCATGAACAGCTAATGTGATCTGTGCAGGCACGCTACCATGGCTGGGCAGAGTCCCATCAATTTCTGTGGGATGCTGCTGGGGTTTAAGTAGTCAGGGCCTAGGGGTGGGATATTTAACAATGCCAGATGCCTGATTAAAAAATGCTTCAATTTAACGGGCTGCCACAATTTCAGTCTTGCATTTTTGTCATGAAGCTCATAATACTTGATGTACTCCAAGCCTTAGCAGTTGGAACTACAGGGTTGTGTGTGAACTGTTAACATTTATGCACTTATTTTTAAAGGTTGTTTCGTAGCTCCATAGCTGCAGAGAAAAGCTTGTGTTTGTAACTGTATGGGAACTGCTGAGTCATGGCCTGAACCACTGATTGAGCTCCTGGAGGAAAGACCCAGTCAGCCCTGGGAGCACAGGTGAAGGCAATTCACTGTGTGACAGGAAGGGCTGGGGCCTGGCTCCACCTTTCTTTAGGCCTCATGTAAGGGCTGACTGCCACTGAGGAAGGATCTCTTTCTGGAGATCCTTCCTTGGTGGAGGCTTTTCCCTATGAACCCAGAATCTTCTGATACATGTGAGAGATCTACTTCCCTTCCCTTGTAGCACCTTTTTATCATGCAAGTCCTTCCACCTCTTCTGTAATGCCTATTCTATGGCGTTGATCTTTTCAATTGCTACAGTAACCCTGAAGACTCAGTTTGAAGTACCCCCGTCCTTTATGCAGCTGCTCAGTAGAAGTCAGGTTCTGCCCTAAACTCCTGCTGTCAAAAATGGACAATGCTAGGGAGATGGAAGTGAAAATAGTGGGATTGTGGCCAAATGTGTCTAGGAACAAGGTATTGTTTGCTGTGAAATCATGAAGTAGGATCAAAATGCTCAAGTTTCTCTTCTCTGTGCAATTAATTGGATTCTATGTTAAACTCTGTGGGAAGGTGAGTGCACAGCCCAAGCTTCCTCTCAGCCTGCCCCAGAGGAGCACATTGCTCAAAGCAACCACCCTCTGGCAATCCTCAGCTCTCCTAGGGAAGGGCAGAGTTTTGTAAGATCAGATTTTTCAGTCTTTTTTGATCTAGGCTGCAACTTGCTGTAAACCTGTGGTGAATAAACACTACATCCATTTAAAAAAAAATGAAACTAACTTACTTTTTTTCAAACAGCTGCTGCTCAAAGACAGTTTTGTTGCAAGTCCTGTAGGTATGCATGCCATAGCATTTCCGGAGCTGGGAAACAGCTGGAATAATGTGAAAAACACTTAAGAAAATTCAGAAAACAAAATCTGTTACTTATTGTGTTTACTTCAGAGGTTACATCTTGTTTGTTCTGTTATCAGAGCTGAGGGGCTTCAATTTGGAAAAATTTCTTGTAATGAAAGTTTCAGTGAAAAGTGTTACAGATTTGATACATAAAACAAATGATTTCTTTTGTCCCATAAATTTAAGCATCAAGTTTATTTTAAATACTTTAATATACATATGTGTAGGAAGACACTTTTGGTAAGATATTAACAGTCTCATAAGAAGAAGCAGGAACGGAAGACACTGTCCTATCTGTTGGGAGAAGTGGAGAAACAGAAATAGTTGCAAAAAAGCTGTTGTGAGGGAGTCCTTTCTCTGGACATTACTGAATTTAAAGGACCAATCAAAAAAGGTGAGACAGAAAAATGTGCCAAAGGAAGACCTATACGCCTTGGTGGTATTCCCTAAATGTACATAACCAGCAGAAACCATCTTCTGATGAGATTGTTGTTTTGAATTGTGTGCTTTGCTCCTTTTTCACAAACAATGTGGGTTTTTTTATTGATTTTATGTCTCTTTTCTAAGAATATGGATTACAAACAAAACCAATGTGGCTAATGTAGGATGTTTATCCCATTAGTGTCTGCAAAACAAATAATCCAGAGACCAGGCAGGAAATCCCAGCCATGCTGGAGCCAACAATATCTTTTCAGGTGCTCAGTGAGGTCAGGAGTTTTCCTGGAAGCACTTCATCTGGGGGGAGAGGGGGGGAAGGGGGGAATAAAATGGCTGAGGTCTGGAAGTTTCCATTGAAATGGATGGGCTAATGGCTTAAGGTAAGGAAAATCATAGGATCTTACTTTATTGGCTAATAAGCAGGTTTAAAATACAGAATAAATTTCCTTCCTATAAGCACCCTTTTACAGTTAGCATTAAAATACATCCCTTGCACGTCTATACTAATAACCTACTTGGGCATTTAGTTGTGGCACGTACAGTGTGAGAAGAAATGTCCATAAAATAACAGATAATGAAAACTGTAAGAAGCTTAAATGGAGATTATATTTGCAGTGTATATCAGCAATGCATGTATATTCTGCCTTCAAATTCTATTAGCTGAAAAGTGCCCATCAGCTTATGGACACTGCATCTTGTCCTAGGGGTTCAAGCTACTGAGTCCAGAGAGAAACAGAGTTCAGAAATGAGGAAGCTTCCGTTAATCCTATGCTATTAGCGCTTGCAGACAAAACCCATCATTTAAAAATATTTAAAGAAGTGAAAGAATGGATCACTTCCCTGCTTGCCCAGAGCAGCACATACATAAAAAGGCTGGTGGCATCACAGCCCAGCAGCCCATACCATACTTCCATGGCCAGACAGAAGAGCAGGTCACCTGCTCTGAATTTCTACAGTCTTGGAAAGGAAATAAGACCAGAAGTAGGAAAGAGGCAATTGGTGATTTACATGTCTAAGGTTGAGAGGAGGAAAAGGAGAAAAGTAAAGAAGAACTGCCATGAATGGGCTGCTGATGCCTTACAGCTCACTTCTGTGGCACAGTTGTTCCTCTGCAATGACTTGCTTACATGTCAAAGACCTCAGTTTGAAAAGCAGGCCAAAGGATGGCTTGCATTAATTTGATATGATTTGCCTATCCTGATGAATATCATTCTTTACCCTCAGACAGAAAACAATTTGTGAAATCACAGCTACTCTCCATTATCATGTTTTGGGTCTCATTTCCCAGCTCGATCTGATGTCAGTGTTTCAGCGGGATGTAGTGTCATGGCAGACACAGGATGTGCAGTGCAGTCAGCAAGGGGATCTGTTAAGGCTGAGGAACATCCTTGTGTGAATCATTTGGGGGCAGAGCTGGTTCAAGAAACTCTTGGTTGCCTCGCATTTCCTCAACCAAGATGACTCAGTTGGCATTGTGACTGTATGCAGGAAAAGTCCTCTGGAGTGGTGGTTTTTTTTTTTTTTTTAGGCAGTTTCCTCAAGTACATTGTTTGTTTTTGATTGAACCATCTCCCTTACTTGTATGGCACAGCTGGATGAGCATAGCTAAGAGACCAGTCCCACTGCTGAGGAGGGACAGTGGGGGAAGAGGCAAAGAGCGTGCTGACTTGGCCTGGGTACTCCAGCAACGTGAAGTGCTGCATATGTGGACCCTACAGAGCGCTTTTCTCTTCATTTTGTACTACTAAAATTAAATTTTATTCTTGGATCCCATCAACACAATAGACAATTGTTCATTAGCACCAAGAATATCCTGTGACAGAAGCTAATGAAAATTTTAGCTGATGTGCTGAGTATTTGTGGGAAGAGCACTCAAAGCAGTGACGGTGCTAAATCACGCAGTTATGTCTCTATCCTGGGGTCCCACCGAGCCTGGTCAGGCTACTGACATAATGAGCACGCAGAATACGGTCGGCTTGCTGCAAGCACCAGAAAAGAAGAAGCAAAAAAGAATAGTGTGATGGAGGAGAATTAGCTACCTGGACATGAAGAACAGAGAAAGCAAGATATTTAACTGTAGAATTTCAGTTACAGGCATCTAATGAATAAATTCAAGATTGTTATATATTAATTTAAATGATTTTAGAAGTCCTATACAGTTTTTTCAAGACAAACCAAAAAATCCAATATTTACTGAAAGATAGATCAGAGTACTTTCTGTGAGCAAATGCCTAGTGGTTAAATAGACATTAGTGTAAGCAATAATCAGATGTAAAAACAAAATAGAAATATGTGAGATCATTGGCATAATCTGTTGAGGAGTACAAGGTGGAGGAGGACAGAATTATTGAGTCGGATGTAATAGTGAGTGAGCTGATGTGTCCAGGGTGTCCTAAAATGGAGATGCCCTACATGATTTGTGGCCAGCTGCTTTTCAGGGAAGCGTGTGAAGGAGCTGATAGATTACTTTGCAGCAGGATGGTCATGGCTCCCTTTTACAAAACGATATTTAGGGAGTTCTCATTACAAGTATCTTTTCATTTTCTGAGTGAGAGATTTCTTCTCTTCCTTTATGAAACTTAAAACCTTCCTTACTCAGGAACTGCCTGTGGAACGTGCTATTTTTTTTCTTCTAGTAGAAGGAACTATGGCTTCTTGGTATAGCACAGGGCATACTTCTGATGCCTGCACAGTTCTGTTAACTCATACTGTCTTGTCATTCCATTTTTACTGTCAAAGCAGAATCTTACAATTTTCCTATGGCTTATGTTTAATGAATGTTCTGAATTCCATGATGATGCAGTGCCTCTGTCAGCTGAGCCTTTTTCAGGCTGTGCTAAATTCATGAGGCAGAATGACAGTGCGTAGGTTGATCTGGTAACTGCTGAAGCCCATGGAAAAACATCCATTAACTTGAATGGCTACTGGCCTAAGCCTTTAATGAAAATAGAAACTCATATTAAGAATAGAGGAGGCGCTGCCCTTTTGGTATGTTTGCAAGCTCTCCGTATATTTAGTGCTGTGCATCATACTGCTCTGTACAACAAGATTTTGCTGCTGCATTTAACCATAACTAACTACAGCCTCATTACACTCTGTGCAATTTTGTTTCAGTGAGATCTCATAGCACTTAGTGAGATAATGATAAACCAAATTTTCTTAAACTAAGGCTAAGATCCTTTCTTCAGAAATGCATCTTGCTGCAGTACAGACTCTGTGTCAGCTGGCAGCTGCCTCTCTCCCCAGCTTACCTCTCCCACTTTAGCAGCTCTTCAGCCACTCACAGCTATCACGCACCAGTAAAATAGTTCAGTGTAGCAAGTGGGTGGACGTTAGTTCCATGTGAAGCTGCAAAGGGAACATAATTACTGTAGGCAGAACGTAATTACTGAGTGGAATCTGGCTTGAGCTTTATGGGATAAAACTTTTAAAGAGCATAGCAAGCCTGTGCTCTTGTTTCAGTTTTGAGATGAGAGGAGTCTGGTTCATGAGCTCTGAGCACCGTGACGGGATATTTGTTCACTTATCTGTCACCTGCATGAGTGCTATTTCATGTTGTACTTTCTTGAAAAGTGTGAAAAGTTTGAGTCTTGCCAGAGCCAAAATCATTATTCACTATAAAACTATGCACCTTATAAAGCTGTTAACCAATGCCTGCACCCTATTCTACTGAAGCTCATTCTAATTTTGTTTCCTGTTATGCACCTCTCGTAATGCAAAAAAAAAAAAAAATCTTCAGAAGTAATTTAATACCAATATCCCAGGGTCTTCTGTCAATTTTAAAATTTGAAGATGATTTTGAATTAGCTTACTGAACAGATAGACAAGTTTTTTGCATTATTTATGTTGTGCATGGGTGATTCAGTAGGATATATTCATCTCAAAATGACTGAGAAAAATAATTTCTTTAAATACATTAAAAGGTTCTATAGCTCTAGTTCTGAGGTCTGGAACATTAGATTTGTAGCACATCTTCTTCAGAACATTCTACATAGAGCTATTGAAGTTATGTCTAAGCGTTATGCATAGTGCTGAAGCCTGTCATTATTCACAGAATGGCTTAGGTTGGGAGGGACCTTAAAGATCATCTAGTTACAACCTCCGAATGCTCTTAAGGATATGAATGAAGGACAGCATTAGCCTTTCTCAGACTGTGCTCTGTCTTCAGAGCAGAAACAAAGACACATATCCTGCTGTGGTGTAGCAGGTTTCTCCACAAGGAAGGATTTGGTCCCCAGCAAGTACTTTGCAGCAGTGCAATCTGCCTTTGCAGGGAGAGTCAGCAAAAAGCCCCACTGGACTCCCCATAGCATCGATGCACAAGGTGAGTTTTATTTGATGGGCTTCAGTCTTTTCAATGAAAGCACCAGTTGGTATCACAGAAGTGTAGGGATTGGAAATGACCTCTCGAAATCACTGAGTACAACCTCCTGCTAAAGCAGATTCCTTACAGTAGGTCACATGGGTAGGCATCCAGGTGGGTCTTTCTCTCCAGAAATGGAGACTCACCACCTCACTGGGCAGCCTGTTCCAGTGCTCTGTCACTCTGACAGTAACAAAGTTCTTCCTTGTGTTAGTATGGAACTTCCTGTGTTCCAGTTTCTACCCTTTGCCCCTTATACTACTGTTGCTCACCACCAAAGAGTCCACTCCCATTGACTTGACTGCTGCACTTTAGATGTTTATAAACAGTGATGATATCCCCTCTCAGCCTTCTCTTCTCCAGGCTGAACAGCCCCAGGTCTCTCAGCCTTTCCTCATATGAGAGATGCTCAAGGCCCTGAATCACCTTTGTCACCATCTGCTGGACTCTCTCTAGGAGCTCTTTTTTCAACTGGAGAGCCTAGAACTGATCATGGCACTCCAGATGAGGTCTCACAAGTGCAATGTGGAGGTGGAGGATCAACTCCCTTGACCTGTTGGTCACTCTCTTTTCAGTGCACCCCAGGGTACCTTCTTGGTCACAAGGGCATACTGCTTTTATCATGGAGGATCAGTAAGCTTAGACTTGGGAAGCAGGTTGGGTAGAAGGAAAGGAGGAGAAGAGAGAGAGTTAAACTGCTGCTGATATGGCAGTGTTCTTTCACATCATCATTATTTAAATGCTGTGACATTCAATCCATGAAAAAAATACTGCGTGGGTTTTTACACCTGAAGGCATGAACAGAAATGTTGTTTTTTGTTTTGGTGATATATATATTTTATTTTCTAATTTGTCAGAGCAAGAAAAAGGAGCCAGACTGACAGCACCTGGAAAGAAAGATGCTTTTCTTAACCACAATATACATAACAGTGGTAGAAAGATCCTTGAAAAAGGCCAAAAAAGCACAATGCAGGGGACTTTGTCATGGAATAGAAGAATTCGCTCCTATGCCTTCCATGTTCCTTATCTCTCTATTTAGATCACTACCAAGGGTGCTGAATGACTAAGGCCTGCACATTTCTACCCATCTGTCTGCTAAAATACATTAACTCAAGTAGCACAAATCATCACACACTCAACAGATGGTAGCAGCTCCCAATCACTTCTAATTTATCTCGGCTTTGGACGGATAACCAAGAGCTCCTAGGAAACTCAAAGGGAATATTTGCTTGTTGAGCCAATAAAAATAGAGAGCCCTTTGTGTTACCAGTCTTGTGAAATGTTAATTATGTCAGACTGTTTCTATCAGACTTCTCTTTTGTTTGAGAAAAGAAATAAACAGAACCAAATTCCACTGCACTACTGGAGACTTGTAAATGAAATTTTATGATGGACTCAGTTTGGTACCTGGAGCAGTATTCCCATGTCCCTGGGCATCAGAAGCATGCTCTGGGCTATTTTTTTACTTCCATCAACAGTGCCTCCTATTCACATCTATAGCGACATGCCAAAGAGCTAGCGTGTGCTGATGGGGTTTCTGTGTAAATTACACGCCAACATTTTCGACATAGATGATTTCAGACTTAATCTGATTGTGTTCATTGGTAATTTTGTTCCATGTAAAGGAAGTCACTACTTCTTCTGCATTCATTTTAATAATGCAGAGGATGATAGCTTAGCATTCTCTTGCATTATAGGATACAACACAATATTTTCTATTTGTGGAACAATTAATGGTAATGTTAATTTTACTAATTTTCATTTAAATAATTTTCTCCTCTTTATATTTAAACAGTTTAATGTACATATTTAAATCAACTCTGATGTATTGCTAAACAGAATTAATGAAGAATTGCAACTGATTAAAATGAAAAAATTTACTACAAGTTTTAGCTTATACACATGAATATTTAGTTATGATAGTGATGCTCTCTGTTCTCTCACTACCACTTCCAGCTATTTACCATGTGGATAAGAGAAGAAAACTGCTGAGTGCATCAATCCATTTACATTCGTGTGTCTGTAAAGTGAGACAAAGCACAGAAATTTATTGCAGGATAAATTTTTAGGATGAGATCTTAATATCATCTGGACAATTTGATTGAAGTAAGTAATTACATTAATCTCTTGATTCTGTTTTTTCACTTTTTTCATGAAATCTCAGCAGTGATCCTTGCCTCATCAAGCTTTGCTCGATTTTTTTATTCAAATAAACTGCAGTGAGTCAGTCTAAAAAAGGAAAAATTCAAAGAGTGAATCATGTTTTTTTTCAAGACTCCTTGCTTCTGTTTTAAATTTGATAAAATACAAAATTAGTACATATGCTGAGGTATAACATGCTTGTATTTTCTATGTCTTGTAATATAGCATTATGGCCATCATGGCTGGTTTTCGATTCCACTCTGATATGCTGAGGTCAGTCACTGGAAAAACATTACTTAAGGTAAATTCTGCTGATATGGAAATAAGTAGTAGTCATATTCTGTTTTTGAAGTTAGGCTGTGTGATCACAGTGGCTTCAAATTGCAAGAGTCTGTAAAAGGAGGTGCACTGATCATCCCTCCGATCTGGATCTCAGCTAGAGCTGTATTTGGAAAATCTCTGACTGTAAGAGATAATTCTATGAAATCATTATTATCTTTCATCTCTGATTAATATTTTCATACAACATTGCTTATAATTTCAGCCCTGCTGAGAGTCCTAACCTCAGGCCAGTGCCTTTTTATGTGAGGCACTGTATAGATATGCACTAAAAGAAGCCCTGACCTCATTTTCTAGCAGAGAAGGAGTGCTTGGCAGATCACATTGCTCTATTCTTCATCTCCATCCATTTCTACTCCCGTACCCTAAAGACAGTTACGTATCATATTGCAGTTCATTACGTTAACACTTCTCTTCCTTCCTGCCCTAGGTCATGGACGCTTCATTAAAGTGTAATTTAAAGCCAGTTTTGTGGTTGAACAATCAGAGTAATCGCCAGGACCTTAGATTACAAGAAAGTGCCTTTCTATACTAAGTTAAGTAGTAAATCAAACCATTTCTCATGAATATGAGAACAGGGGCCATCCAGATCTTGACTGGATTTAATGAGAACCTTCTATTAATTATTGACCAAAACACATGCTTATTTTCTTCCCACTCCACAGTGAAAATATCAAATGTATAGGAGCTAACTGCCTTGATCTGAGTTAGGGATAGAGAGTTTTTTCCCTGAGCACTAACTATTTTTGCAGTCTCTGCCCAATTAATTGTCTCTCTTTGTAGACAAGACTACCACACTGCCCTGGGGAATAAGGGAGATGTGATAGGTAACTGTGCTTGCAAATCATTATGAACCATCTAGAGGGAAAACACTGACTTCTGGGTTTGACACTTTAGCTGTTCAACTGTATTGGTCCTCTGAAAAGAGCTACTGGTGACAAACCACTGCAAATTACTTAGCTGGTGTTCCTATACACGAAACATACCTTGTACCTGAAATGTAGAAGTACACCTATATATATACATACTAGTGGTCAATGACTTAATGTCCACATGGAGATCAGTGACAAGTGTTGTCCCTCAGGAGTCAGTACTGGGACCAGTGCTCTTTAAATTCTTAATCAGTGACAAGGATAAAGCACAGCCCTGCTGGAAAGGACCTGGGGGTACTGGTGGATTGCAGCTGGGTATGAACCAGCACTGTGCCCTCACAGCCCAGAAAGCCAGCAGGATCCTGGGTGCATCCAAAGCAGTGTGGCCAGCAGAGCCAGGGAGGGGATCTGCCCCTCTGCTCTGCGCCGTGAGACCTCACCTGGAGCGCTGCGTCCAGATGGGGAGTGCTCAGCACAGGAGAGACACGGAGCTGCTGGAGCGCGTCCAGAGGAGGGGCACAAAAATGATGCGAGGGATGGAACAGCTCCCTGCGAGGACAGGCTGAGAGCTGGGGCTGTGCAGCATGGAGAAGGGAAGGCTGCGGGGAGAGCTGAGAGCGGCCTGTCAGTATCTAGAGGGGCTGTGAGAAGGAAGGGGATGAATTCTTCAGCAGGGTCTGTTGTAGTTGGACAAAGCAAAATGGTTTCAAACTAAAAGAGGGGAGATTTAGATTGGAGAGAAGAAAAAAGTTTGTTACAATAAGGATGGTGAAGCAGGTTGCCCAGAGAGGTGGTGGATGCCTCATCCCTGGAGACATTCAAGATCAGGCTGGAGGGGGCTCTGAGCACCTGATGGAGCTGTAGGTATCCCTGTTCATTGCAGGAGAGTTGGACTAGATGGCCTTTAAAGATCCCTTACAACTGAAACAATTATATGATTGTATGATTTTAATGCAAATACATACGTTTACCTTGCTTAACTTTAAACCTACTGGCTCAGGGAATCTGTTTGGGAAGTATGACTGCACAGATTTTTACAATTTTAGCTTGATTTCTGTACCACGATAAGAAAGAGAACCTTGGAAATTCAGCTTAGTACAAGTTATGTTGTACTTTAAATTCCACCCCTTAAAGAAAAAACATGTTTCCTATTGGACAGTTTCTAAATAAAACTGGAAAAAAAAACAGAATTAAAACCTCTTTTTTTATCGTTGTTATAAATGAGCCTGCCAAGTGGTGAATCATTTGCAGAACAGAAGGTTAAGCACACAAAATGCAAAACAGCATCTCTGAAATGTTAGGAACAGCAAGATTCAAATACTAAGTAGTGTTTCTGATTGTAGCTATGGCTTCAACTGAAAAGAATTAATTGCTGAAATTGTTTGAACCTGTGAAGCTTGAAAACAATATGCATTTTCTGTTTAAATATGTCACCACTTCCGACGGCATTAAGAAAGTTTGGAAAGGTGTCTCTAAATGAGAGTGTGCTCTTTTGGCCTCACTGCTTCATAGTCAGTGGCACAGTTACTTTCAACTAAGAACAGCTGCTAATTTAAAATAATTTGTTCATGTCTCTTGCACTCTCTGAGCCTCCATTTGAAATGGTCTTTTTTAGAGGTGTACATCTTTACTGCATTGACTGTATAAAGTGAGTCTTCCTACACTATTTGTATAAATCATTTAAAGATAAATGGTTTGTCTATTGACTGTAGTGTAAAGTTACAGCTCTACTGTCACCTGGACTAATTCGTCAAGCCTCCGTGGCAGCTGTATTAACTTTATCATTCTTTCTCACTAACACTGAAACACTCAAAGCGATGATGTTTCACATTTTCTTTGCTGGCATAGTTAAACACGACTGTGTGCGATGTCTGTCCTGTTGCTTAACAAAGCAAAAACCACCAGAACTCTAAGAGTGTATTTTTAGAGTTTTACCTGTGCGAAGGCTATCTGAGCCTGGGCTGGAATGATTTATACCTATTATGGATCATCACAAAGGGACATTTCCTTATACTTGCCATTTTACTTTATGTATGTATCACATCAACCTACATGATCTTGAAGGACTTGAAAAAAGCAAGCATAATCATTCCAAGACATCATTGTGTATTTCTTATAAAATTGCTATTGCACAGGGTGCTCATTATCTAAATTAATTCCTTTTAAAGATTTGCTTGCCTTCTATTTTCCCTTATATTCTGAATTATAGAGAAGTCCCCAGATTCTTGAGGCGTTAATTTATCTTACATATAAATGTCAGTGTGTTGGAAGAAGCCAGAGCCCTTGTGTACTGATTACACACACACACCAGCAGTTCAATACAGCTTTTATCAGACATGCTATACATTAGCTCTCTTTCAGGGAAGAAGCGCCCCAACCATGTTGCAAGATACAACCTTCACAGGAAGATATATGGTTGTTCTTATTGCCACAAAATGAAGAAAAATAACTTCTGTTTTAGAGTGAGCAATACAGACATGAATGAGTTTGATGAGAATAAAACAAACACAGCTCCAGAGAGCTGGGAAAGAAAGACTGAAATGATAAATGAACACAAGGCAGAAAGACTCACCTTTCTTGATGGGAAAATGAAAAACTTAAGTCCAGGAAATTTTGCAGGAGGAGGTTCACTGTCCAGCACAAAGTAGGGTCATATGGTCATCTGAGAGGGAATATTTGCTGGATTTTTTGTAAAAGTTTCAGATACAACCTACTAAATGAGGCATATTAGGCACTGCAGGAACAGTTCACATTTTATGTGGTTACTGTTCAAATAGAGATATATGGGCTGGAGCATCAGCCAGCATAAATGACTGAGGCTGCCTTGAGATCAGTAGAGATCTGTCTGTAAGTGCAGCTGAGATTGGTTGTTTATTTCCAGGACTGCCAAACCTAGAAATGCACTTGAAAAAGTAATAAAAATATTTGCATGCATGTATCAGATGTTTTTATAAATATTTATCAGTCTCACCTTAAACAATATAGGGTTAGTGAAATGAAGCTGTAATGTGGGATTTTCCAGTTGTGATCTGTAACAATGATCAAGTATCACAGGAACTGAAAAAAGAATTGTTAAATTGAAATTACTCCAAGCATTATAGAACATTTATTTTAAGAGCAACAGCTGGTTTTGGAACAGGTAGATCCTCAGCATACAAGAGAACTGCCAAAAGGAATGTTGTCTAAATTAGAAAATCAGCCAGTAGAAACACCAGCAAGCAACCATGGCCAGATTGGACCTGAGTCTCTTGAGCCTTGCCACAATATCAATGATTACTAAGAGCAGTTGATGCACAGCTTAAATTTAGAAATGCATCCCCTGCCTGCCTGCGTGCTGTTTCAGCTGAAGTATCAAAGAACAGTATTCTGCATGTAATTGCCTCTTATATATGCTTCCCTGTGACTCATTGTCACAGGACTATTTTAAAGATTTTGGTGTACTCTTTGGCACTGCAGGACTGCTAGTCCAGTGACAGATTCTCACAGTCCATGGCAAAAACAACGCCTGTCTCTAGAAGGAGAAGGAAGGTGAGTTGGTGGAGGAAAAGGCAGCTTTGGGTAACCCTGCAGATTTTAGAATCTGGACAAAAATAAAATTCATCCTCATTCTTAACTCTCAGTGTTTTGCAACTGTTAGGATCCGTTCAGAGAATTGTAGTGTAATACATTTTGAATATAGGATTTGTATGCCATTTTCACTCCCTTATACAGAGTACATACACTGGAGTTGAGTTCACAGTTCATTTCATTCCCTTCTCCAGACTACAGCTATTCAGGAGCATTACACAGAAAACGCTATCTGACACTAATGACCTTACTTGTAGCATGCAAAACAAAAGTGAAACAAACAGTAAAATAAATGAAGGGGATGGGGGTGGTGGTAAAGAAGATGACTATCAGAGATTTGACACAGAGGTGACCTGTTTGCTCCTCTGACTACTGCAGACCTAATTAAACACAGCATCTCTGGAAATAAAGTGCTGCAGAGAGTGTAAGTAGTCAGTTGCTATCACTGCATATGTCACTTGGGATTATGATTATACCCATTGCTAAAAGGCAATTGAATAAGCAAATGTTGTTTTGCAGGAAGTAGGAAAAAATTCCATCTATCGTACTGTACTCCCAGACATGAAATGTATAATTCCGGTAATAAGCACTGGAAGTACGATCTATGTTTTAAGCCATTTGAGTTATATTTTAAGCATCCCTTCCCCCACTCTGTTTAAAGAGAAAAGAAAATGATGTTATGTAACAAATGTTTTTTTGTTGGCATAAAAATGTATCTTTGACTTTATGCAGATAACTGCCTCAGTGTTTTTTTTTAATGCTGTGTTAATCTGTGGCCAGGTTACCTTTAGCCTTAGCACCTCATCTGTGGGGGCTTCAATTTGTCTTTGCTTTTACAATTCTGATGTTCACTTAAGTTTTCCTAGGATCTGACAAGACTGCTTTAAAACTCAGACCTTCAAAACTGTGAGCTACGTCCCATGACGCAATGAGCTGCATTTGAATCTGTCTACAAGCATGGATCTGGGGATGTCTTGGACTTGTAGTTGGCACTGGGTTTCTCCTCCAAGCTTTCAGATCCCCATTGGGTGACTGCTGTTCTTCATGGGCTGAGCTGCCCAGGTGCCATCAGGGTATTTGCACTGGCCCTTTGGGGTCTTTCTTCTTTCAGAGGTCCATGGCCCAGTGCCCCATGCTTCGCCACATGCCTGCCGCAGGAAGCAGTGTGAGGGGCTGTAAGCACTGGGCCTCCCCTGGTTGGTTTCCCTCAGGTGGGGGCCAGGCAGGTGCTGCTGCCTCTCCTGCCAGTGTTTGTATTTTTTTTTCCCCTCAGTTGCATCAATTAATCTTAAAAACTCAAGGCAAGTAGGCTGTAGCCTATCTTTCCTTCTTTCTGTGATGTTACTGTTGCTGACACCAAGGCAGCATGTGTCTCAGAGTGCTGGGCGGCTACACTAGGGATTCAGACAGTGGTGAGCTGCACTGTGCCGGAGGCTGAAAGCTGCATTTCCTGCAAAGCGTCACAAAAAGTCTCCTCCTTGCTTCCCCCTGCACGCACAGCAAGCTCAGTTCCCCTGCTCCCGTGCTCTGGGCAGTGTCAGTGTCAGCAAAACAGCCTGGCTGACCTCATCCTGCTGCTGCTTTCAGTGCTGTGGGACTGTGGCACACGGCGTCAGGAGATGCTGTGACATCTGAAAAGGTTGTGACAAACTGGCCTGCTGCAGAGGACACAGTGCGTGGGATCCAGGCTTGCCTTGCCTGAGGAGTAATGCTTTATTGTGCTTCCCCTTAGCTAGCCCACTGAGATGAAATTGAAGCCCGTTTCCCTCTTCTAAACACTCCCTGATTCTGCAGCTACTTTCAGCACCCTCCTGGGTCCTCTTCACATAGGAATCTAAATCAAACAATCTCTTACTTCTGTTTTTCTCTCCCTCTGGCCGGGATTTTGCTCGATGGCACTCCCTGCTTAGCCCCTGTGCTGCTGTGCCTTCCTCAGGTGCCTGTTAACTGTGATGGGGGACAGCTCAGAAACCATCACTGAAATGGCAGCAGGTGGGCAGAAACCAAGAGGGAAAGCAGATCATGGTGCTGTGCACTGCGAGTCTGCTGGGTAACCAACTGTATTTCATGTAGGAAGTACAAAAGCTTCATTCCCCTCTTATCCTTTTCTTGTTCTTGATTCAGGAAGTGGAATAGGGAGGAGAAGGACACTTCCTTCCTCATTCCTGGGACAACTGTTGGATTTCTCACTGTCCAGCTTATGTGAGGATAATTCAAAAGGCTGCTTCTGGCTTACCTGGAACACTGTGTACTCCTGCCATAGGCACCTTCTGCAGTGGATGTTTAGTCAAGCCTATGCCGAACAAACTCCATATGCTAAAATGTTTTTCCAAAGGCTATTTTAGCAGTGTGTGCTTTTTTTTTTTGCTGCTGTAGTGCAATAAAAAGACATACTATAGCTTATGTCTGAGGTCAGTAGTGCCACCTCTTCTCACTCCTGTCAGTGGAGGGAGCTGAAGTATGCACAGAAATTGGGAAGGGGATTTATTTTTCCATTTTTGTATACAGGAAAGGAATTGTGGTTTATGGCACTCATCTCTAAGTACTGTCCTTAAACAGGGAAGAACAGTGCTTAGTCTCAGTTGTTCCTTCTGTCACCCACACTAAAAATTTAACAAGAAGCCTGGAATTAAGGAATGCTTATTACTACCTAATTTTCTTTCTTTTCAAGATGTAAAATCTGAATTGAAATTAGAAAATTTGCTAGAAATCCATTCTAAGACTTAATGGAAATGAACTATTATGGTAGTGATTTTTTCATACCAAGCTCTCTTATTTGGTAGAAGCATCTGGAATAAAATTAAAAAAATCAATTAAAAATTATTTTATTTTATTTAAATATTAAACTATTAATAAATTTAATAAAATATTAAATTAAAACGTGGAGCTCCTGGCCATGGTGGGAACTGAAGGTGCTAGGCTGTACTTGATACCTTTGCTTGTATGCCTTTTCTGCCACACGCACAACAGATTGCATTATTGTTAGCAAGTTCTGTCTGCAAACACCTGATCACATGATGCAGGCAGGAGTTTTAGTACTTAGATTAAGGAAGGATCAAATCCTATATGAAGAAACTACTGGCTGCACAGACCCTGTCCTGGGTAGGAATGAATTTAGTGAGGGTGTACTGTGCTAAACCCTTTGGCAGACAGGGGAATAGTTCCTCCAACAATGTAGTGAATAGAACATAGAGTGCCCAGAGAAATGACTTAGCTGCTGTTAATTCTGCCAGTGCAGACTCTTGCAAGCAGCTTCTTTTTAATATAACTACATTTTCTACATCTTGTTTACTCTGAATATAGTAGATGTGTTTCTCCTGTTGTGTATCTGAATGCTCTCTATACATGAAATCACAGGTTAATCAAGAATGGGAAAGCACTTTTTTATCTAATTCATTACCCTAATTTCTACATAAGTGTTCTTGGATGCCTATTTCACAGGCTATTCTATTAAATCTTTTTAACTTTTACTATTTTAGATTAGCAGTGGTGTGAGTTCATTAACACTGCGGTATTATATGTAGAAACTCATAAGGTACTTAATTACCATTGAAGGTATTCGTATGCAAATGCCACATATATTTGAAGCTCTGCTGAGAAGGTAGGTCAGCGTCTATTATACCACACATCAGACTCATTTTATATTTAGTTTTTCTCCCTGAAGAGAGAGCAGTACTTTATTTCCTACTATATACCAGATGAAAATTGCTTAACTATGAAAATGTTCTTTCTGGTATTGCCAAAATTAGATATTTTCTAATGAAGAATTAATAAATGTTGGAATTTTCTTAGCAATTGCCTGCACAGGCAAAGGGGAAGTTGGTTTAAAGAACAAAATACATACATTTTATTTGATGTATATGTGAGTGAAGTAGAAGTAGGTAGAAATGAGTGCTTAACCACTTTGGCTCATTATTCCAAAGCTTGGTGCCATGGGATGTAGGCTGGCAGCTCCTTACTGTTCACGGAAGCTGTGATGTCATGTCTTACTCATTGTTCCTATGGTGCACCTTCCTAGTGACTCACAGATGAAGACCTGCGGCTGGAGGTGTTGTCAGGCTGCTGGCTGCTGTCTCTGCCATGTTTCAGGGCTGGACACGGTCTCCACACATAACATCCATCATGTGTTCCAGTGTGTGAAGGCATCTCTATTGTGTGGCTCAGTGCTGCAGGCATGGTGACAATGGAGAAGTTTTTCAGAGTAATGCACTAGTTTTAAGAAAATTAAAAAAAGAAAATTAAAACAGAAAAAATGATTAAACCCTGGCAGTCTTAAACATCTCTCCATGTAGAATGAGGTTTTTATGTTTTGTTTTGTTTTTTTAATTTTAAAAACTTATGTAAACAGTACAGGGGGACTTGTGTGTTCTTGAAGTTCTCTTTGATGTTTACAGAGTAAATATAAAACAGCAGGAGGCACTGACTTTGAAAGATATGATTTCTAGGCTGTTGCCAGGCTGGGGAGGTAATTTTAGTTTTATTTCCTTCACTGAACCATTATTTCTTGTTGACAGACTTGCATTGCTGTGTCTGAGCCTTTGAGCTATGCCCAGGCAGGTGGCAGAATCTGCATGGTTTAATTCTATTTGTAATCTTATGTTCTCCATTCTACATGTTTGTTTTGAGACAAATAGCATGTTGTTGTGGGCTCTTTGCATAAAAAGGGTTACAGTTGCTTCTAAGTTAAGTAAAAGATCAATACTTTTTCCTGAAGATGGCAATAAGTTAATATTTCTGTAAGAAAAGGATATTTTGAAAGTGTCTTTACCATAAGTGAATGAGTAGAAACATTCACTAATGCAAGCTGAAAGCCTCCATCTGATCTGTAGCAAAAAAAATCTCATTATGGGTCAGTTTTACAAGCTCCTGAAAGTCGTCAAAAATCAGAATGATTGGAAATAAAGCTATCAGTGTAAGCAGATATGTCAGCTCTGGTAGGGGATGTGATTGCAGATGTACATATGTAGGAGGAACACTAAATCCTTGTCCAGAGAGAAATTTTTATAAGCCTTTCTGCAAACAAGACAAAACAAATAAGGTAATACACTTGTTTCAGCATTCATCATATTTGGCTTAGCTAAAAATAGTGCTCTAAGATGGTATTCTAATACACAAGAGTGTTAGATGATATGCTATCAGAAGTAGAAATGAGTTACCTCCCAGGCCTTTCCCATCTCATGAGATCTGAGCTCTAAAATCTTTTCCTGTTCAGGAACAGAATGAAACTGGAGCCTTTCAAAGTTTGAGTTCTTTTTCTTTGGCCTTTTTGTTTATTTCAAATTCCACTACCTACTTTAAGTTCAGAAGCAGTGCCAAAAAAACCTGATTAGGGCTTGTGGAGTTGGGATGTTGGGTGCTCAGACTGAAATTGCTGGTTTAAATCCTGCACAGTATGGGGGTTTTGGAATACATCAGGCATTCCAGGTGGGAGCCTTGACTATCAGATTGTAAAGGCCAGCTTCAAACTTGTGTGGGGCTTTTTGTTTGTTTGTTGCGATTCCTCTTGGCCTCTCTGGGTACTGCTGCTTCGAAGACAAACACACCATCTTGGCGGGTTGTGCTTCTTGGGTTGTGCCATGGATGTCTGGAATTACACACTGCACAAAGCTCAGCCTGCCATCTTGGTGGGTCTCTCCAGCATCTCACCATGTGCCCAGCAGGACTTAGGAAGCTTTGCTGCAATGTCCTCCTTCTTTGGAAGATTCAATCAAATGTCAAAAAAAAAAAGTATAAGCTTGTGGGACAAGGATGGGAGATTTGCTTACAACCTGAAAAAATGTAAATCATCAGAACATTGAAAACTTTATTTTGGAAATGTTGTGGTGATTCCATTTTGGATATGCTGTGTTGATTTTATGTTCAATTCCTGATACTCTTTATATCAGACTCCACAGTGAGAGTACACTTAACACAATGCCTGTGGGTTGCAACCTGTGGGTTGCAACGGCTGCTTATTAAGCAATAGCTGCTCATTAGTACTCAATGCCGCTACGCAAGGATAGCGCCTGCGTGCATGACCGAATGAACCCGGAAGCTCAGAAAGTCGGGAAAGTACCGATGCGGTCAAAGAAGACAGAAGAACCGACCAGAAGGAGGAGGGGCAGCCCATGACACGGAACCTCGTGCACAGTGAGTGACCAAGGCTGTGACTGGATGCGAAGCCTCGTGCACGGTGTGTGACCAAGGCTGTGACTGGACAGAAGTTACGAAACCAGCGCGTGTCGCAGGTGCGGCCAGGTGTACGGGTATAATACCGGGAGCGTCCCGGGGAATAAACGAGATCCGCTTCCACTGCATCTGAGACTGAGAGACTCCGTCCAATCGAGCACGGACAGCCTCAGGTCGGTAGAATGGGCAGCCGCGGGAGGGGATAGCAACATTATGCCTCTGAAATATAGCTGTGAAATAGTATTACACTATTAGCTATTATCTGAGTTCCTTAAGCTAAAGTTTTTGCTTGTTTTTTGTTTGTGTGTGTGTGTGTTGTTATTGTTGCGGTGGATTTTTTTTTAACATTGAGAACCTTTTGTTTAAATTAATGTCTGACTTTGCCATCGTTTGCAGCTTTTCATGGGCAGTCAGCTCTTCCATGATTTTTAAATTAAAATGGTTGTATGAAGAATTTTGATTTTATCTCACCATGGTAAGGAAACAAAGAAAAATAGGAGATGTTAGAATGTCTACAGAGAAAGGCACCTATGTTTTAGTAGAAAATGGAAACAAAGATTGCTAGAGACACTTCTGATATATTCTTCCAGTGCTTTAAGGGAGCTTATAAATGGGAGGGAGAGTGATGTTTTACATAGGCAGAAAGTGACAAGGCAAGGGGGAATGATTTTAAATTAAAAGAGAGATTAGATTGGAGGTAAGGAGGAAGTTCTTTACGCAGAGGGCAGTGAGGCTCTGGCACTGCTGCCCAGAGCTCTGGGTACCCACCCCTGGAGGTGCCCAAGGCCAGGCTGGGCAGCCTGAGCTTGGGGGGGCAGACAGCCCACAGCAGGGGGCTGGAACTAGATGGTATTTAAGGTCCCTTCCAACGCAAGTCATTCTATGATTCTAAGATTTTATACTAAGCGAAGTAGAGCTGTGACTTAACCGATGTACCAATGACTTGGGAAAAAAAATCCAATAAACCCTGTTGACCAAAACAGACCCAAAGTGTAAACAAACTGTAAGTATCTGCCTCCTCCTTTTGGAGTGTCATTAGTAGAGTTGTAAGTGGATTCCAGGATTTAATGTCTGTTAATGCCTGGGTACAGTAGGGAAAATGCACAATTTCAGATGGGCTAATGAACCTGGCAGGATCTTTTGGGCAACAATAAAATTCTGTTGGCATCTGTGGAACCCAGGTCATGGAAACCATTATCATGGAAACCCAGTTTGTGGTTTGTTTTTTTCAAGCTTGGGAGTGAAGGTTGCTTATTGTTCTAGAAGTCTAAGAACGGGATGTGAAGTACAGCAGAGCAGTTAGTGGAGCAGTAATGAGAAAAAAATCCAGCACACAGAAGCAGTGGTTCTGTTTATAGAGAGAGGGTTATGACAAGTAAGGTGTAAGTGCTGCATGAATGAAGATCAATATGAATTCCATCTCCTTACAGGCGTATTGATCTTGAACACATACATCACTCACTGTAATCTCCCTGCTGTAACTGGCAAACAAAACTATTAAAAACTGGGATGGCAGGAGTCTGAGTTTGGAGATTAGAGAGGAAAAATGTTAAGAAGTGCCACTTCTAATCATTGGGGTGTGAAAAGGACAAGGTCACCTGCTATTGTGACCATGCTCACTATAAAAGCTAAGTGACTCATTGATTTCAAGCACTTAGTCTGTAAAATATTTTGGTTTATATCATTTAATCATAGAATCATAGAATCATAGAATGGCTTGGGTTGAAAAGGACCTCAAAGATCATCGAGTTCCAACCCCCCTGCTGAGTGCAGGGTCGCCAACCACTAGACCAGGCTGCCCAGAGCCACGTCCAGTCTGGCCTTGAATGCCTCCAGAGATGGGGCATCCACAACCTCCCTGGGCAACCTGTTCCAGTGCGTCACCACCCTCTGAGTGAAAAACTTCCTCCTAATATCTAACCTAAATCTCCCCTGTCTCAGCTTAAAACCAT
>NC_034416.1:18904501-18911545 GCF_002078875.1 Numida meleagris
TGGAGCCTTCTCTTCTCCAAACTAAACAAGCCCAGTTCCCTCAACCTTTCCTCATAGGAGAGGTGCTCCAGCCCTCTGATCATCTTGGTCGCCCTCCTCTGCACTTGTTCCAA
Source organism: Numida meleagris (assembly GCF_002078875.1). Taxonomy (NCBI): domain Eukaryota; kingdom Metazoa; phylum Chordata; class Aves; order Galliformes; family Numididae; genus Numida; species Numida meleagris. Next base: position 18,904,615 of record NC_034416.1, read on the forward strand.
GAGCTCCATGTCCTTCTTGTGCTGGGGGCCCCAGGCCTGGATACAGTACTCCAGATGGGGCCTCACAAGAGCCGAGTAGAGGAAGACCACCACCTCCCTCTCCCTGCTGGCCACTCCTCTTTTAATGCAGCCCAGAACATCGTTGGCCCTCCAGGCTGCCAGCGCACACTGCTGGCTCATGTCCAGCTTCTCGTCCACCAAGACCCCCAAGTCCTTCTCCACAGGGCTGCTTTCAAGTACTTCTTCCTCCAGGTTGTATAAATACCTGGGATTGCCCTGGCCCAAGTGCAGCACCCTGCACTTGGCCTTGTTGAACCTCATTAGGTTCACATGGGCCCACTTGTCCAGCCTGTCCAGGTCCCTCTGGATGGCTTCCCTTCCTTCCAATGTATCGACTGCACCGCTCAGCTTGGTGTCATCTGCAAACTTGCTGAGGGTGCACTCGATTCCATTTTCTATGTCACTGATAAAGACATTGAAGAGCACTCAAGACATTGAGCACTCAGTCCCAGGACTGAGCCTTGGGGGACACCACTCGTGACCGGCCTCCACCCTGACATAGAACCATTTATCACAACCCTTTGGCTGTGACCAGCCAACCAGTTCTTAACCCACCGAACAGTCCATCCTTCAACTCCATACCTCTCTAATTTGGAGAGAAGGATGTGATGAGGGACCCTGTCAAAGGCTTTGGAGAAGTCCAAGTAGATAACATCCATCGCCCTCCTCCCATCCACCGATGCCGTCACTTCATCGTAGAAGGCCACCAGATTGGTCAGGCAAGATCTGCCCTTGGTGAAGCCATGCTGGCTTTCTTTAATCTTTAATCTTCCTTTCCATTAACTGGAACTGAATCACTTTATAAGCAGCGTGAGTTTGGTGTATCAATCAAAGATTGATTGTGTCTAGAAACTAAATTGTGTGGAATTGTGAAACTAGAAACTAAATTGTATGGAATACTAAGCTGCAAGAAGAATCTATGTTTGAGAGGACTATATTGCAAGTTTTTAAGAGTTGAGATAGTAAGAAAAATATTGTAGGCATTTCTATGAGTAGATATGTGTCTTCTTCTTTGTTTCTTTTGCTTATTAAAGAGAAAAGGTGTGAAATTCTTTATAGTACTAGTCTTCCACTTCAGAGAAGTCAGTAACAATGAAAGAACTTACTGAGCACCACTGGTGATGCAGGAGCCAAATGACATAACTGGTTTTTGAGTTGGTTGTGGCACACTATGCAGCTCACATGGATAAATATAAGCAGGCAAGTACCTGTGGTGCAAACATATGTACCTAATCTTTTGTACAATGTAAGAATCTTTATAATTTAAAACACCTTGTTTCTCAGACCAAGCAAACCTTGCCCACATAAGTATCTTCCTAAGAAAAACTCCAAGGATATTACTGACTCCGGGGTGGTGAGGCCTCATGGTGTTGGCAGAGCCTTGGTCAACAGGTAGTTGAGTAGTTGTATTACTACTATGCACCAGTTTGCGTGTGGCGAGTAAATAGCATTACATGTATATATGTATATACATAGTTATAACTGCATTTTTGTTTTCATTTTCCTCTTCTGTCTTGGTAAAAAGTTTTTATCTCTACCCATGAGTTTTGTTTTGTGTATGGGAACTGCTGAGTCATGGCCTGAACCACTGATTGAGCACCTGGAGGAAAGACCCAGTCAGCCCTGGGAACACAGGTGAAGGCAATTCACTGTGTGACAGGAAGGGCTGGGGCCTGGCTCCACCGCTCTTAGGCCTCATGTAAGGGCTGACTGCCCCTGAGGAAGGATCTCTTTCTGGAGATCTCTCCTTGGTGGAAGCCTTTCCCTGCAAACCTGGAATCTTCTGATACATGTGAGCGATCTACTTCCCTTCCCTTGTAGCACCTTCCTATATCGTGCCAGTCCTTCCACCTCTTTTGTAATGCCTTTTCCATTGTGTTGGTCCTTCTGATCCCTGCAGTTTTGTTACCAGTCCTCTTCTTCATCCCACTGGGGGAGTGAGCCAACAGGTGCTGAAGCTGCTGCTGAGTTAACCCTCAGCACCCATCTGTGCATAGTTACCCCATCTCACAAGGATGTGGAGAAGGTGAACGCAGGGACTGACACACAGGTGACATAGGACGGTCTTACAGGTTGCTTTATCTAGAAGTTTAGTGGTATTTCATATTGGTATGAAGGAGACATGCATGTACCATTCCTGTTGAACAGCATATGTGCGGTCCAGGTGTTCCCATTCTCTTCCCTCTTATTTTCTCCCCCATATTTTCCCGGAGATATATGTACTGATCTCTGAAGAGTGTCCTTCTGTACTGTCAGTCCATTGTCTTCTTGCACATGAATTATTTGATATGTGAACTTCACATCTGATGTACTAATCAGGGAGAAACTAGCCCACCTGAATCACACAAAGAGATGTGCTGACAGTAAGGACGGGCAGAGCTGAGAACTATGAAGTCTGTGGCTTATTCTAAGCTGGCTGATGCTGTATGATGCTTGTGTAAACAGACATGGAAGATGAAATGGAGATGCTGTTTACACAAATCTAAAATTTCAAGGATCTATTTCTCCTATACTGGAGACTCTCTCTCTAGAGCTGCTCAGCATTTTGTGAAAGACTGAATATTGCTCAAAAAAAAAAGAGGGTTGGCATGCCATTGCTGGGATGTCATCCAACTGGTGGGGACAGGAAGAGTGCTGCCAGCTGTGCCTGCAGTGATCAGAGCCACCTTGACTACATACGTGTCTGTCCAGCTTTTCAGGACCATATCAGGGCATCTACAGCCACATTCTGTGCAGAAGTCCTGAGTTTGGCGCAAGATGCTGTTCTTTCACAGGCTTTGCTGAAATCTCCATGATCCACTTCAAAATGCTGTTTAATTATTCTGACACAGACAAAGGGAAGTAGAGAAAACACTGAAAAGTGAGATGATATTAGCAAATGTCACCAGACCTCTGCAGTGTTGTTTTCTGGCTGCGTGGAGACGAGGAAGTCTTTTGTTCTCTTGGGATTTATTCCCAAGTCAATGTTCAGGAATGTTACTCAACTAGCTCTCAAGTGTCAGTTGATCGGTAGTACGTGTGTGTATTAATTCTTCCAATCCGTAGGTGACTATTGCTAGTATTAGATTTCTCAGAAAATTTGTTTGTGCGCATGGAGTGGTATTTTCACATCTTTCATTAAGTACCTAGGTTAAGAAGCTTCTGACTCTTATATATGTGCAGATTTCATTTTGCTCCCATTGCTTACACTGCAAGATGATATTTTACTGATAACTGATACTCAGCATTGAGATGCTGCTTTCTACTGGGGATGAGGGAGAAGGACAATCAGTTATATTAAACAGGGCTATTTTGGTTGAAAATCTAACATAGGTGGTAAGTGAATATCAGTTTGCATCACTGCAATTTAACCTTTCCAAGCTATGCTGAAATGAGATTTTAAAATTAACTTTAAAAATGCATTGTAATATACTATTCAGCATGTGCCCTGGCCTAGTATTTCATCACCTGAAAACTTTCACCTTGCCAAGGGGGAAATAGAAATAACAGAAGCATGGCATGACCCTTGCTTTATTAAGGGTATAGGTAAGATAGTTCCAAGTGCTTTTCTGTGTGTGTATCCTAACAAAATACGTGGAAGCTAAAATGAATATGTGAAACTTTTAGGACTTCTATATCAAGCTCTCTGCACATTCTCCTCATTCCTTAATGATGTACTTGGTGCAAAAAAAAAAAAAAGTATTCAAAATACAATTGATTTTTGCAGTGCAAAAATTGCTTGAGTAATGAATTGAGGCCTGCATTTAGTGGTATTCCTCAGTGGTCAGTGCAGGGTCCAGTCTTGTTCAACATCTTCATCAATGACCTTGATGAGGGAATAGTGTCCACCCTCAGCAAGTTTGCTGATGACACAAAGCTGGGAGGAATGGCTGACACACCAGAAGGCTGTGCTGCCATGTAGCAAGACCTGGACAGGCTGAGAGTTGGATGTAGAAGAACCTGATGAGGTTCAACAAGAGCAAATGCAGAGTCTGGCACCTGGGGAGGAATAACCACATGCATCAGTACAAGCTAGGGGAGGACCTGATGGAGAGGAGCTCTGCAGAGAGGGACATGGGTATCCTGGTGTATGACAAGTTGGTCATGAGCCAGCAGTGTGCCCTGGTGGCCAAGAAGGCCGATGGGATCCTGGGGTGCATTAAAAAGGGTGTGGCCAGCAGGTCAAGGGAGGCAGTCCTCCCCCTCTACTCTGCCCTGGTCAGGCCTCACCTGGAGTATTGTGTCCAGTTCTGGGCTGCCCGGTACAAAAAAGACAGGAATCTCCTGGAAAGAGTCCAGTGGAAGGCCATAAAGATGATTAAAGGGCCTGGAGCACCTCTCTTATGAGGAAAGGCTGAGTGACCTGGGTCTGTTCAGCCTTGAGAAGACTGAGAGGGGATCAGATTAATGTTTATAAATATCTAAGGTGAGAGAGGTAAAGGGACAAGGCCAGACTCTTTTCAGTGGTGCGTGGTGATAGGATAAGGGAGAATGTGCAGAACTTCCTATGCTTCAGTTTGTGGCCAAATGTATGTAAGAACTTCTTCACAGTAAGGATGATGGAGCACTGGAACAAGCTGCCCAGAGAGGTTGTGGATTCTCCTTCTCTGGAGACATTCAAGACACGCCTGGACGCCTACTTGTGCAACCTGGTCTGGGGAGCCTGCTTTGGCAGGGGGGTTGGACTGGATGATCTCTAGAGGTCCCTTCTGACTCCTACAATTCTGTGATTCTGTGAATTTGATAGCATTTTTGTGAAATGTTATTTTATCTGTACTCGTAATTTCATTAAGGGAGGTCTGTTTTGCTAAGCATTCCCATGACATGGGTTGGATTTCCTGCAGTAATCCTTCATCTCTTCTTTTTTCTTCTCCATGGTAAATTAATTGTTTTGCATTCCTGTACTACTAATTACAACACACGCTGGTCCCCAGAAGGACTGCATTAATAAGCTCTTCACCAATGCCTTCTTTTTTTGTTCCTTCAGTCTTTCTCTTCTAAAAGGACAATCTGAGAAGAGCTGTGGAGTGTACTAGGAATACTGTGATGTAGTTCTTTGCTACTACTTGGGAAACAGGCAGATAAACTGGTCTGAAATAGAATAGAATGGGAATAGATGTTTCATCACCTTGAAATGTGGTAGCTTGCTTTCAGCAAAATGGCGCTATGTTTCTAGGGTGCCATCACAGCTGCTCCTGGCCAGAGCTATACTTCCTAAAGTGTTTGAAGGTATCAATGTGGCACGTTGATGGGGAACTAAAATATGAAGAATACCCTTCTGTGAATCAACATTAGCTCTCTTCTCAAGAGAGCAGTGCATTTTTTTTGATAGTTAGCAACACTTCACAGAAAGGCTGTTGCTGCAGGAGTAATAACTGACTTGAATATATATATGTTTTGGAAGATTTTTTCTGCCTTGATGGCAGCCCTGTAATCAGAATGGTGTCATTAATGTGAAAATAAGAAGCAGCAGGCATTTCCTAATTGGCTTATAGGTAACTGAAGTAGAAAACAATTAAGCAAGGAGAGGGATAATAACATCCATCCATCAAAACTAATGGTTCTGTAAGCTTGAGAGTTCTGGGTCCTTGTTAGTCTCCTTATTTGAATTTAAAGAAGAACCACTGCTGAACTCTCTCATTTTTAATGCTTCTAAGTAAGATGGCAATGAACTGCTTTTAATACAATGCACATCCCCCAGTCAGCTGTGATATTTAATTTTTAGTGGTCAGAATCAAGTGGAGTAGGCGATGGTTATTAAACTGCTGCTAGGAGTCTATGTGGTCTGTGATAGAGTTGGAGGAGGCTGTGGCTTGTGATGACCCATGAGAACAGTAGGAGGTAACTGTATGTACTGGAACACGTAGGCTTGTGCCTCTGACTGGAGAACTGGACAGTCAGCAGAGATGGGACTGCTGGAGTAGCGTGATCGACAAACAAGGAACAGAGGAGAGAGCATGGGGTGTAGATAGGGATTTCATTTGGACCAGAGGACAAATTCTACCTCCACAGAAAATCTGGCTCTGGTGCCTTTCTTTATGCAGTCAGTGCAAGGACAGGAGCTTTGGCATGTTTATTATCAGGGAGAACTATTTCTTGTTCTTGAAGAACACATTTCCCAGTGGGAAGTTATTTTATTAGAATGCTACAAAATAAGGTCAATTGTTCAAAAACTGAGCACGGAGACTTGCTTGTTGATTTACTTCTTGTATTTGCTGCTAAGATTAAAACATCTTTCAGAAACAGGCAGAATTGCACTATATTAACTTAATTGCATGTTATGTAGGTTAATCAAGTCAAATGTTTGGAGGTAGTAAGTAGAAGTAGTTTATTACGGCAGTTAATGAAGGAATTTAAAAACTCCAAAGAAATTTCACTGCTATAAGGACTCAGCTACTCATACAGACCTTTAGTATAAACTAACTGCCAATATATCACCTTGTCAAAAATGTAAACAAACACTGTATTGGTACTGAAGTATCTTTTTGGTACTAAGTAATTAAAAGTTGCTGCTTGTAGACTATCATTTGGATAGTGGTTATGCCAGCAGTAAGTCTTCACAGTTATCTGAGGTTGCTTTAGAGATCCTGAACTTGTCTCTGTATGTCCCAGGGCACAGGGAACAGTCATCAAAAGACCTGAAGAAGACTGTGGATTCCTCAAATTTGATACCTGGGCAAGTGTATGGGAACAGCTGAGTCATGGCCTGAACCACTGATTGAGCACCTGGAGGAAAGACCCAGTCAGCCCTGGGAACACAGGTGAAGGCAATTCACTGCATGACAGGAAGGGCTGGGGCCTGGCTCCACCGCTCTTAGGCCTCATGTAAGGGCTGACTGCCCCTGAGGAAGGATCTCTTTCTGGAGATCTCTCCTTGGTGGAAGCCTTTCCC
>NC_034416.1:18918530-18924146 GCF_002078875.1 Numida meleagris
GCGTCTACCACGTTTCTGGACATCACCCCCTGCAGTCACCAGGAAATGATGAGGCTGACGCGCTGGCTTGAGTACGTTGGATTGAGAACTCTCCTTCCGAGAACATCGCCCACTGGCTACACCAGAAGCTGCGACATGCTGGACAGAAGACAATGTGGGCAGCTGCAAAGGCATGGGGGCTGCCCATAACTATGTCAGATATCATCCAGGCATGTCATAATTGCGAAGCTTGCTCGAGAATGAGACCAAAAACCTTGCCAGAGACGACTGCCCACATTGCCAGAGGACATAACCCTCTCCAGCGGTGGCAAATTGATTATATAGACCCTCTCCCATGATCTGAGGGGGCCAGGTATGCTTTAACTTGTGTCGACACGGCAAGTGGACTGATGCAGGCCTATCCAGTACCAAAAGCAAACCAGGCCTACATCACCAAGGCTTTAACCAAATTAATGGCAGTATATGGGACTCCACAGGTCATCGAGAGCGACCAGGGTACACACTTCACGGGCGCGATGATACAGCGCTGGGCAGAAGAGAACAACATTGAATGGCAATTTCATCTACCATATAATCCAACGGGAGCGGGCCTCATTGAATGTTATAATGGCATCCTGAAGGCTGCTTTGAAGACAGACTCTCAGTCCCTGCAGGGGTGGACAAAGAGACTCTATGAAACCCTGCGGGACCTGAATGAAAGGCCTAGACATGGCAGACCCAATGCCCTGAAGATGCTACAGACAACATGGGCCTCCCCTCTTAGGATCCAAATTATGGGCACTGACAATCAGGTAAGACCTCAAATTGGTAATGAAAATAACCTTCTGCTCCTTGCCCCTGAGAACCTAGAATCCGGTACCCACAGAGTAGAATGCCCTTGGAAGGTGCAAGTAGGACTGAGGTGGTGTGGCTTACTTGCGTCTTGGGGGAGATTTTTGGAGGTGGGAGGCTTGGTAGTCCCTCCGGTGATTGGTACATGGCCTACTGACACTGTGGTTAACACTCTNAAAAAGGTGCAGGATAGACCAGCAGGGGTGCCCCCTGATCAATGGCCCCCTGCCCAAACCCATCTCCGTGTAACATCTTGCCCCTACATGGCATCAGAATGGATGGATTTGGTGCAATGATTTTGGCAGAAACCAAGGGAGAGTGTACTGGCTTGGTTACTTCGATTATGGGGCATGGGGGCAGGGAGCGTTGTGGTCAATGGACCTGAAGTTTCCAAGCTCGCATCCATTATCTTGCACCTTGCCCTTAGGCAAAGACTGTATGCCACTGTGCAACATAATGAGGAGAATCATTTCCTAATGGATTGGTTGATGGGGGCATGCCATATCGCCTGGCCTTGTAAGGCTGATATCCCGGTGCATGCAGGTTTATGGTCCTCCACGGAGGACCTCCAAACATGTATTCGCAAGCTAGGAATGAAAGAAGAGATTTATGAGGAAGCCTTTGGAAGTCCTGATTTAGTGAAATTCTCAGCCAGAATGAGGGACCTAATTTTACAGCAGGCACCCTCCCACTATCATGGCACATTAGTATATATATTGAACCCCCTGGTGGTCTCAGAGGCCATTGTTCAGCAGGCCACCCAGTTGGGGGCTGATGTGGGGGAGACAGAGCACTTAAGCTCATGGCATAATATTAGGACTGTGGAAGGGGCTGAGGTATATCCATTAAACTAAAACTAGAAAAGCTGCCCCACGGAAACCTCAATTGGGCCCCATATGGGTGTCCCAAAAACAGATGTTTAATGACCTTATACGGCCCAGGGTGGCTTTTGCTAAAATTGATCGCCAACCTAATCATGTTTTGCTTCAATTGTGGAAACAACTAAGGAATGACCAGAAATTTCAAAATAACCCCAAAAGAACAGTGGTACGAATATTTGAATGAGTACTAGAAAATACGTGGAAACTAGAGGACTTAATAGTCCCTAATAAAAGGAAAAAGCCTCCCCAGGTGACTTGGGCTACGATGCCCAAGCCACCTGAGGAAAATGACTTGGCACTCGCACAATTCATGGCTTGATAGGGGATATTAATCCCACTGTAACTAGGGCCTCCAGATAGGACCAGAAGCACTATGCTGAGCTGACAATTTTTTGGTCCTGCGAGAACATACAAAGGGTTATGGCGTTGGTTGCCACAGGCGCAGAAACATCAGTTATTTATGGGGATCCGACTAAGTTTAATGGGGATAGAGTGATGATCAGTGTTTTTGGGGGACATACCTTTCCTGGTTGAAATTGGGGGTTGGGCGTCTCCTGCACCGGGAGAATAAGGTGTGTATTGCCCCAGTCCCAGAGTACATCTTGGGCATAGACATTTTATGGGGTCTGGCTCTCCAGACAACAGTAGGAGAGTTTAGACTCTGACAGAAGTGTGTAGGGGATCTGCTGAGTCATGGCCTGAACCACTGATTGAGCACCTGGAGGAAAGACCCAGTCAGCCCTGGGAGCACGGTGAAGGCAATTCACCTGTGCAACCAGAAGGGTTGGAGCCTGGCTCCACCGCTCTTAGGCCTCATGTAAGGGCTGACTGCCCCTGAGGAAGGATCTCTTTCTGGAGATCTCTCCTTGGTGGGAGCCTTTTTCTGCGAGCCCCAAATCTTCCGATCCGGGTGAGCGCTGTATTTTCCTTCCACCTTTTGTAACGCTATTTCCATTGCGTTAGTCCTGCTTATCGCTACATTTGGCGAGCCAGGCAGGCCGTAATATTGAAATGGCTTTCCTTTTGAATGTCTTTAAGTGGGCCAAGGGGGAAAACATCAGCCCTCTAGCTAAAACCTTGCCAGGACACATCCCAGGATTTCTGGGTTCACCCTTTAATGAACTGGCAGCCATAATTGAAAACTGGGGTCCCTTACGGGATAGTGGGAATATTTCCCAATCACCGTCTGGCATGGCAAAATATTTTTATGGATTAGATAAAGATATCCTGATTACAAAGGAGCGCCGACTGGCTGCATCCACTGTGGCATGGCCCCTCTTAATAGCTCTAAATCATGCAGAACTTTCAAATAATACTTGAGAAAACGAGAACCAGCTATTGCGTGATTGCATTGAGAAACTCGAGCAAGAGCTTGGCCTATTGACAGGGGAAAAAATCAAGTCTAACTTTCCCTTTAAAGAAAATACAGAATATTGCATTGGAAAATACTCAGGGACCTGAACCAGTAGACCTGGGTAATCCAACAGGGAAAATCTCTAGATCGGATCTTGAAGCCCTACTTGAGGTGGATCCCTTTGAGATCCAACCTGTAGTGACTCAAAAAACCAAAAAAGATACAGGACAGACCAGCAGGGGTGCCCGCTGACCAATGGCCCCCTGCCCAAACCCATCTCCATGTAACATCTCGCCCCTATACGGCGTCTGAATTAATGGATTTGGTGCAACGATTTCGGCAGAAACCAAGGGAAAGTGTACCGGCTTGGTTACTCCGATTATGGGGCATGGGGGCAGAGAGTGTTGTCAGTGGACCAGAGGTTTCCCAGCTCGCATCCATTACCTCGCACCCTGCCCTTAGACAAAGACTGCATGCCACTGTGCAACATAATGAGGAGAATCATACGTTAATGGATTGGTTGATGGCAGCATGCCGTGTCAGCTGGCCTAATAAGGCCGATATCCCGGTGCATGCAGGTTTATGGTCCTCCATGGAGGACCTCCAAACGTATATTNTAGAGGACTTTATAGTCCCTAATAAAAGGAAAAAGCCGCCTCAGGTGACTCAGGCTACGAAGCCCGAGCCACCTGAGGAAAAAGACTTGGCTCTCTCCCAATTCATGGCTTGATAGGGGATATTAGTCCCCATGTAACTAGGGCCTCCAGATAGGACCGGAGGCCCTATGTTGAGCTGACCATTTTTTGGTCCCGAAAGAACATACAAAGGGTTATGGCATTGGTTGACACAGGCGCGGAAACGTCAATTATTTATGGGGATCCGACTAAGTTTAATGGGGATAGAGCGATGATCAGTGGCTTCGGGGGACAGACCATTCCAGTTACCCAGACATGGTTGAAACTGGGGGTTGGGCGTCTCCCACCCCGGGAGTATAAGATGTCTATTGCCCCAGGCCCAGAGTACATCTTGGGCATAGACATTTTATGGGCTCTGGCTCTCCAGACAACTGTTGGAGAGTTCAGACTCCGACAGAGGTGTATTAGTATCCGGGCGGTGCAGGTGATATTGAGAGGCCATGCAAAGCATGAGCCTATTCGCCTGCTGGAACCGCGCTGGATCACTAATGTGCGGCAGTATAGACTCCCGGGGGGGCAAGATGAAATATCAAGGACTGTGCAGGAATTAGAAAAAGCTGGGATCATAAGACCTGCACATAGCCCGTATAATTCCCCCATATGGCCAGTGCGGAAGTCAGATGGCACATGGAGAATGACGGTAGACTGCAGAGAATTAAATAAGGTCACGCCTCCTGTTCACGCAGCCATACCCAATATTGCCACCCTAATGGACACATTGAATAGGGAAATAAAAACCTACCATTGTGTCCTAGACTTGGCAAATGCATTCTTCAGTATTCCAATTGCTGAAGAATTCCAAGACCAGTTCGCATTTACATGGGGAGGCAGGCAGTGGACCTTTCAGGTCCTGCCACAGGGGTACGTGCATTCACCAACATACTGCCATAACCTAGTGGCGCGTGACCTGGCAAATTGTGAAAACCTAATAATGTTAGCTGGTATCATTATACTGATGATCTCATGTTGACATCTGACTCACTGGAGGCAGTAGGGCAGGCAGCAGATTCATTAACTACCTATCTGCAGGAAAAAGGATGGGCTATAAACCCCAAGAAGGTGCAGGGTCCAGGCCTATCTGTGAAATTCCTGGGGGTAGTTTGGTCAGGAAAGACCAATGTACTACCCAGTGCTGTCATAGATAAGGTTCAGGCATTCCCAGTCTCTACAACACTAAAGCAGCTGCAGGAGTTCTTAGGTATATTGGGATATTGGCGTTCCTTTATACTTCATTTAGCGCAGCTGCTGAGGCCGTTATATAGACTCACAAAGAAGGGGCAACTATGGGACTGGGGGAGAACAGAACATGAGGCTTTCCAACAGGCAAAACTGGCTGTTAAACAAGCCCAGGCACTGGGTATATTTGATCCTACCCTCCCAGCTGAATTGGACGTTCATGTCACTCAGGAAGGCTTTGGCTGGGGCCTGTGGCAACGCCGGAGTTCTGTTCGGACCCCGATCGGGTTCTGGTCTCAGGTCTGGCACGGAGCAGAGGAAAGATACAGCATGATCAAGAAACAGTTATTGGCTGCCTACTCTGCATTACAGGCGGTAGAGCCAATAACCCAAACATCTGAGGTCATGGCTAAGACCACTTTGCCTATTTGGGGGTGGGTGAAAGATCTGACCCACCTTCCGAAGACAGGGGTGGCCCAAGCACAGACAGTGGGCCACCCAAGACTGGACCATCCACGCCCGACCGATCTGGGGCAAGGAGATGTGGTTAGACATATGGACTGTGATTAAACATAGAACCGTATGCGTCTACCACGTTTCTGGACATCACCCCCTGCAGTCACCAGGAAATGATGAGGCTGACGCGCTGGCTTGAGTACGTTGGATTGAGAACTCTCCT
>NC_034416.1:18925561-18962255 GCF_002078875.1 Numida meleagris
CATTCCAGTGTTGCTGTGAGATCAAGCACGACAGCTGGTGATGGCCTATGTGGGACTAGTGGAATGTGAGATGGACCTGCACCAAACAACTGCATGCCTCCAGTAACATTATCAAGCACTGGCTCATGAGAGAACATGTACCTCAGCCACGAACGGATCATCAATTGTCTTACATTGTGTCAACCTGCATCACAACAGGCAATTGTATAAGCGTTGTGGTGTGTTGGATCCCTGTATTAAGGAAGGCTCACCCTCCAGCTGACTCCTTCATTGGTTCATGCTGTGAAGGGGTGGAGTGTATGGGAACTGCTGAGCCATGGCCTGAACCACTGACTGAGCACCTGGAGGAAAGACCCAGTCAGCCCTGGGAGCACAAGTGAAGGCAATTCACTGTGTGACAGGAAGGTCTTCAGCCTCACTGAAGGGCTGACTGCCCCTGAGGAAGGATCTCTTTCTGGAGATCCCTTCTTGGTGGAAACTTTTCCCTGCAAACCCAGACTCTTCTGATATGGGTGAGTGATCTACTTCCCTTCCTCTGTAGCTCCTTTCTATCATGCCGGTCCTTCCACCTCTTTTGTAACACCTTTTCCATTGTGTTCATCTTTCCGATTGCTACAGCAAGGTATGTCCTAGTCACTAGTGATTAAAACTGGAGTTCATTAGTGGGTTGAGAAAATGAGTAAACCTTCCATAGCTATGGGAGAAGATGTTTTTCAAGTCTGCTGTAGGCATACAGCATGAATTTTTGTCATGTTGAGAGATTTGGTTCAATCTGCAGGGGAAAGGAAATACTTAGCTTTATCTTTTCAACAGGTGTCTTGTTCCAATTATCGAAGTGAGGGGAGGTTCTCTGATATATGTATACCCGATGTGAGATTAAGAAACAACGGTTCAAATGTTGGTCCAACCAATTTATTACAAATCCTAGGCTATCAGGGAGATAGGGAAGGGAAGGCTGGCAATTATTATGAATTAGGGCAATAGGAAAGGAGCAAGAATTATGTAAAGCGGGGATAATCATTACTAAAGATCGAGCAGCATCCCGTTGCATGCTGTTCTGATGGTCCGAAGCTGATACAGGAGCAAGAGCACAGGAGAAGGCAGCAGCAGAGTGGCTGGCCTTAGGCAGCAAGCACGTACAGTGACAGGGAGTCCGGGAGAAACAGGCAGATCTCAGGTAGCAGGCCCAGGAGAGTCTGACAGTAGGCAGGTATCATGATATGAGGCATTGGATGTCAGACACCTAACCTCTTGGTTGTAGGTCCCTTTTTCTATCCTCCTTCTGCCAAAGTGGCATTCCTGGGCGCTTAGCTAAGGTGATGTGCAGCACCCCTGAGATGGGTATCACCCTCGAGATGAGCCCACACAGAAGACTGCTTCCCGGCCGTTAAGCTGCTACTTATCTCTCTCTCTCCTTGCCCCTGGCCTGCAAATCTTCAGACAAGATTTTTCCAGCTTCGACCAGGAGTTGCCTGGACTTGTCCATCTATGTTCAACAGCAACCCTTGAGACTAAGGTGCGAAAACAGGAATAATCTTTTACAGCAGGCTGTTAGAACTCCCATAGTGAGGGCGCAGGAGTCAGAAGTAGTTTCACCGCTGATGCTGCAAAACACTCAACTTTGATCAGTTCCTTCTGTGGAAGCTGGCTTAGGGACTACAGGATCAACTTGCTTTGTCATTAATTCCACTGACTTTGGTGGAAATCTGCCCAAAGATAAATTATCCCTTGATGTTTAATTGCATAATCTCTAAATGGGCACTCTTAGCAAGGCTGTAAAATCTGTTAAAAGCAATGCAGAGGTAAGTGATGCTTGTTTCATGCTGAAAGTGCAAAAGTAGTCTCTTGAGTTCCCCATCCCTTGCTAGTTTTGTTCTTACTGAGTGTACAGTAAATTTCATAAAATATTAATTTATAGTAAATATTTAATATATAATAAATTTCCATTATATAAGTTCACTCTCCAATATATGAAGTGCTTGAATAGATAAATATTTAAATGGCCAATATAAATATTTTACATGTAGGTACAAAGCCACATTGTCGTTTTGTTTTTCTCGGAGTTGAATGAGTTTAATTGCTGACAGAATTATACTCTGCATTTTTGAAGTAATGGCCTCAGCCAAAGTGAGTAAGGTATGCTTTCACTTGTTTTGGTGAACTTTGATTAGGCCAGTGAGTATGTTTCATTATCAGATCAGGACAAAAAGTATAATATACTTTTATATATTTGATACAGTTTGGTAAACGTTAGGAGGAGATAGGCAAGCATTACATTAAATTTAAAAATCAGGTTTAGCTGGATTCTTTTAGCTTTATGAGCAATGCAGATGAGGCTCAGATGAGGGAGGGAGTTTGTTCTCCTTTAAAGGAGGTGGAGGAGAGCTTTTTTAAATTTAGTAGAAACAATGCTTGGGGATTACATCCTGTACTACAGTTAGCTCAGTTTGCATAAGAACATGGAATGAGTTTGTATGTCACTTGCCATCTCAAGCTGCTCCTGCTCTCTGTTTTTTGTTATGTTAAAGCCTAATGCTCTGCTCAGTACCTCATGCTTTCTTGGTAGGCTGCTTTCTTGTGTAAGATTCTGTGGCCAGTGGGAAGTTGCAAGCCACAGCTGAGCTACGTGCTACCAGGAAGGTTCTGAATCCCTTGCAGTGTCAGGGGAGCAGTGGCTTCGTAGCTCAGGCATGCTGCTTTGGTAGGCTCTCTGTCTTCACCCTCTTTAGATGCAACCCAGTAACTGTATCTTTGTGCCTTCTCCTCTGTTTCTGCTACAGATTCTGAAAAAGAGCCTACCATACAAAGGAGCTAACTTTTTTATTCCTAGTGGCTGAGAATTTCAGATGGTAAAAGAACATGAAGTCTGACGTGCAGATGTGATTTTTCTTCACTTCTTTTAAAAGAAGACAAGCATCTCGTGAAGTCATAGAATCATAGAATCAGCTAGGTTGGAAAAGACCTACAAGATCATCCAGTCCAACCATCCACCTACCCCCAATAACCCCACTAAACCATGTCTCTCAGCACAACATCTAAATGTTTCTTGAACACCTCCAGGGATGGTGACTCAACCACCTCCCTGGGCAGCCCATTCCAGCGCCTGACCACTCTTTCAGAAAAGTAGTGTTTCCTAATGTCCAGCCTAAATCTCCCCTGGCGCAACTTGAGGCCATTCCCCCTCGTCCTGTCACAAGTTACAAGAGAGAAGAGGCTGACCCCCAGCTCACTACAACCTCCCTTCAGGTAGTTATAGAGAGTGATAAGGTACCCCCCCGGAGCCTCCTCTTCTCCAGACTGAACAATCCCAGCTCCCTCAGCTGCTCCTCATCAGGCCTGTGCTCCAGACCCCTCACCAGATTCATCGCCCTCCTCTGAACACACTCCAGGGCCTCAACATCTTTCTTGCAGTGAGGGGCCTAAAACTGGACACAGTACTCGAGGTGGGGCCTCACCAGGGCTGAGTACAGAGGGACAATGACTTCCCTACTCCTACTGGCAACACTGTTCCTGATCCAAGCCAGGATGCCCTTGGCCTTCTTGGCCACCTGGGCACACTGCAGGCTCACGCTCAGCCGAGCATCGACCAATACCACCAGGTCCATTTCCTCCACACAACCTTCCAGCCACTCTGCCCCAAGCCTGTAGCGTTGCCTGGGATTGTTGTGGCCAAAGAGCAGGACCTGGCACTTGGTCTTGTTGAACCTCATCTCATTGGCTTCAGCCCAGAGATCCAGCCTGTCCGGATCTCTCTGTAGGGCCTCTCTACCCCCAGGCAGATCGACACTTCCTGCCAGCTTGGTGTCGTCTGCAAACTTACTGAGGGTGCTCTCAATGCCCTCATCCAGGTCATCAATAAAGATATTGAAGAGGACGGACCCCAGCACTGACCCCTGAGGAACACCACTCGTGACCAGTCGCCAGCTGGATTTAACTCCATTCACCAAGTCCAACACACGTGATTTTTTTTTAATATATATTTTTTAATTTTTTGGATCCTTGAGCTGATTTTCAGTTTGGAAGGGATCTGATTAGTGATTTCACTTTTTCAAATATTTAGTTCGTAATACTACTCTTCAGCTGGGAAGAACTTCTGAGTAGGAAAGCCCTCAGCAATTAAATTTTTAAGACCAGCTCTAATCCATTAAAGGACTGAGTTAGCCTGTACATCTGTTTTACTCCATAGCAGACATAGGTAAAATCTGTAATATCTATTCTTACATTTTCAAATAAAGTTTATAGTATTATGTTCTGTCCCACTGAACAAAAAAAGGTGATGATCTTGCCCTTGAAATTATGTGCTGATCAATCTTCCAACTTGTATTTTCTCTATGCAATTAAGCCTGCATGCTGCTGAAGATTAATAACAATATGAACTGTAAAAATTGCAGGGGAACTTGAAATGCTGAAGCTGATAAACTAGGTTAAACATACTACGTGAAAAGGGGTTCTAGGTCTAAAAAGTAGTGTGGCACAATTTTGCTAAACCAAGCTTTTGTGGTTTAACCTAGCTGCTGCCCAGTACCATGCAGCCACTTGCTCACTCTCCTGAAGTGGAATGGAGGAGAGAATTGGAAAGGTTAAAGTGCAAGAGCTCACAGGCTTAGGTAAGGACAGTTTGCCAGGTAAAGCAAAAGACACACATGCAGGCAAAGTGCAACAAGGAATTCATTCACACTTCCCATGGGCAGGCAGATGTTCAGCTACTTCCAGGAAAGCAGGACCCTTCACTTGTAATGGTTTCTTGAGAAAACAAACACTGTCACTGTGGATGTTCCCCCTTCCTCCTCCTTTACCCCAGCACAATGCCTTATGGACACTCCTTTGGCCATTCTGGGTCAGCTGTCCTGGTTCTGTTGCCTCCCTGCCCCTCCCTGGTAGGACAGCATGTATAGCTGAAAGTCCTTGGCTCCATAGAGCACCACTCTACAGCAACCAAAACACTGGTGTGTTATCACCACTATTTTAATGAAAAATCCAAAACATGACATTATGCAAGTCTCTATGAAGAAAATTAACTCTATCACAACCAGGTTTGTGACACCGGCATAGGTTCAATATGCCTACGTGAAATTTGGCAGAATAAACAAAAGTCCAGTAGAAACTCCTGGTCACTCAACAGTTTGAACACTTTAGCAATAGCACCTAAAAGAAGCATATTACCCAAAGAAGAGGAAGTAATCAATGCATTTTTAAGTTAAAAAGAGCACATTTCCTAGAAGAAACAGCAAATGTCATGTGAAGAACTTAAGATGATAAACTTGCACAACAACATAGACATTTGCAATCCTCATCCTTGGATATTGTTGAATTATTTTTTTCTTTTCCTAATTTAATGAAAAGTGTTTTTTCAAATAATGGGGTATAGAGAGAAGCAGGTCACTATTAGTCTGGAGTTCATTTGAAACACAATTATATGAACTGTCTAGTAGTCAAAAACTGGGAAGTTTCTGCTTGACTTCTTCTAAAGATATCCTTTACTAATGAGTCTAAATTCCTGTTCAATATCTAGGAGCAAAAGCAATCAGCTCCAAGAAACTGACGTTATAATGTATAATTTTAAATAAACCCGGTGTATTCAGCGCTTGGGTGTGGAGGGTTGAGACATCAATTAACAGGGTTTATTTGATGAGAGGACATTTTTTCTGTGGCATGAAAAGCTTTCAACTACATTATGTTGAGTTTTGTTTTTAAACAGAGATGAAACAGAAGGCAAAATCAAACTTTTTGCATATTAACTGTATTACATAGCTTTTGTGACCACCTCAACATTTACTCTGTGTCATTTGCGTGATAGGAAAAGTCTATTTGGCAAAACAAAGTTTTTGTGTTTACAGCTGAACCTTGCAGATGCTTCCATTAAAACTGGTGCTCTGGTTCCTTTAGTGCTGCAAATATGTTGTTAAACATGTTGTGGTGGACCTACTACTTTGTGGGTGGTAGTCAGTATGTAGTCATGAGGGACTGTGTAGCCAGACAATCCTAATGTTCTATTAGAGGACAATTTGACCGTGTACTGTATTTTCTTCCATGATAAAAATCAAATGCACATATCTAAAGCCAAATTAGATAACATGGACTTTGAAACTGTTGATCTTCTGAGCAATTTGTCCTGAATCTCCTGCAATGTGGTATGTGCTAGTGAATGTTTATGAAGAGGTGACCCTTAAAAGTATATCTGAGTACTTGGGGACTGATATGTGTCAAAGTAGCCAAATCACAGACTGAAATCTGTGATAGATTCAGTACCAAGATTGGTATTTCTAAAAGCATAACAAATCCATTTGATGCACATCTGACTAGCTTATATGGGTTAGACAGCGTATATGAATGCTACTGCTTTTTATGTGGACGCTTTTTATGATGGACTGAAATAATGTGAATGATTATTTTGTTTTATTTATAGTTTTATATTCCAGAATAGGAATTTCCAGACTGGAAATGGAGTGGTAGGGGAGAGCAGTTAAAATAGATCCCAAAATGTCCAAGGAATATCAAGTCAAACTGAATCAAGCTTACAGTACAGATTTACACACTTGTTTGCAACTTGTACACCAGTCTCATAGGGCATGCTTGAATTTATATCAGCAGAAATGGCCTTCTGTTTCCCCTAGTAAATTACAGTAGTTCATAGTGGTTCATTGCAACTATTCAGTATTTGGAAGCTGAAGATGGATTACTTAATTTTAGTGGGGATATTTATTCCCCACTTGTGTAAGCAGAAATACTGATATGTCTTAGGAGGGTCCTAGTTTGAATTCTTAACTGCATAAGACACCTTGACAATTTTTTTTTACTTGAGACATGCTTCCACGTGCTTAGAATTTGTTATTTTCATAGGTTTTCTGTCCACAAAATTAATTGACTGGAAAATTCATAGCTGTTGAGAACTAAAGGGACACAACAATAAATGTCGTTAATTTGCTTTTGTTTTTAGGCAAGAACATTTATTTTAAATTGTCCCTGAGCCATAATAAAGTGGTTTGGAGGTAGGAGGGTTTAATTTTATACACTGCTGTTCATAAGACTTCCTTCCTGTGAATTAGATGTATGAATTTTTAAAGTGTTGAAGACTCTCTTGTGGTCTTAATCTCGCTTGTTCCAGCAGGTCAGCTTCTCTTGTAAACAGTAGATTGGAGCACCTCTCCTATGAAAACAGGCTGAAGGAAAGGGGGTTGTTTAATCTGGAAAGGAGAAGGCTATAGGGAGACCTCATTGTGACCTTCCAGTATTTAAAGGGAGCTCATAAACATGAAGAAAATCAACTTTTTACATGGGTAGATAGTGATAGGACAAGGGGGAATGGTTTTAAACTAAAGGAAGGGAGATTTAGATTAGGTATCAGGGGGAAGTTTTTTACTGAGGGAGTAGTGAGGTGCTGGATATCCAGTACTTGATCAAGCAGCTGGCAACCCTGCCTGTGGGGCATTGGAACTTGATGATCCTTGAGGTCCCTTCCAACCCAAAGCATTCTATGATTCTGTGATTGGGATGTGCAGGCATAGCGATCAGAAGGACCAACACAATGGAAAAGGTGTTACAAAAGAGGAGGAAGAACTGGCACGATAGGAAGGTGCTACAAGGGAAGGGAAGTAGATCACTCAGCTGTATCAGAAGATTCAGGGTTCACAGGGAAAAGCTTCCACCAAGGAGGGATCTCCAGAAAGATCCTTCCTCAGTGGCAGTCAGCCCTTACATGAGGCCTAAGAGAGGTGGAGCCAGGCCCCAGCCCTTCCTGTCACACAGTGAATTGCCTTCACCTGTGCTCCCAGGGCTGACTGGGTCTTTCCTCCAGGTGCACAATCAGTGGTTCAGGCCATGACTCAGCAGTTCCCACACAGCAAGATTTTAGTCAGCATAGTTATCTGTAGCTTATTTAGACTTTACCCAAGTATGGTTAGAGCTTAATATATAATCTTTCTTCTGGCTTAATTTAAAAGCTGCTGTTAGAGCATGCTTTGGGATTGAAAACAATGAAAAAAAAAGTAAATGTGTTTTTTATTCCTGACTTTTTAGTGGTAGACAACAGCCTATTTGTACTAGTTCAAAAATTTGTTTCAGCAAAGCAGCAAGAACCATTTCTAATGTAAGGGCCTTCCCAGATGGCTTAGTTTTCCGTATGTTACATGTGAGAGGAATCTGAATATTATGACATCAACAATGGCAGCACTTCCTCTAAGAGACATAAGTTTACAATGGATGGGAACTTGAGTGAAGTTCACTTACAAATAGGGTATAATACTATGCTGTCATGAATTCACTGACTCCATTTGATCCCCTTCCAATGTGAAGTATGCTAGAAATATATCTGTCTTCCTACTTCCGTTTAGATGGATACTGTTTGATTCTGCAGTCTTAAGACTATTAGACTTACCTGTGTTGCTACTCTATTATGCAAAAGTAAAGATATCATCCATTTTTTTGGGAAGGAGAAGGGAAGCAGGGTGAGAAAGTGATTAGCTGCCAGTGTAATTCATCAAATCTGCAGAGGTGCTTTTTTAATGACAAATTGCTTGATTTGAGTTTCTCAAAGCATTTTTCCTCATAAGTGTTATCCAGGTGCTTAAACTTTAAAACAAGCCTCAATATCAAACTGAGCCCAGTCAGGATGATACTTCAAATTAGCCCAAGCGTGTATCAGTGGATAAACTGTTTCCCTCAGCCAGGGAAGTATTTCAAGATCAAACAGATCTAGTTTCACATGGTTAGACAAGTATTTTTTGGATTATCATTCAAATGACTAAATGTGGTCCTGTGAGCCAAGATACACTTTCTTTAATTCAAATTCTGAGTTGGTACACTGAATAGCCCAATTTTCATTCCATTGTTTAGTCCCTTGCCATAGCTGTAAATTGGGAACATATTTTTATATGTACTGTAAGAACTCCCTTTTTATTTGTGAGTGCTTTTTAGACCTGCTTGTTTGGGGCATAAATTGTAACTTTGCTGATTCTGCTGATCTTTCTACAACATAAACAAAAATACTTTGGTGAAAGACCAGAGAGATGAGTAGCATGAAATTTAAGTAAAACCTGTACCTTCTGTATGGACTTAGAAATACTTTTGAATGGCAAAGAATGAAGTAAAAAATGAGAGTCCCTTTACTTCAATGAATTTCTATGTAATTAGCCAGTGGAAAATAACTGTCATATGCCACACTCCAGTCAAATAACTTTCATTTTTAAATTACTGTTCTAAAGAGATTTGTATTCAGAGGTTCAAGATGTGGTTATCACTTAGAAAAAAATGATGCTTCTGAAGCTGAATTTATTGCCAAATGCTTCAGAATCCTTTGGGAAGGGGTCTTACCACTTACACAAAGTAGTGCGCATGCCTTTGGGAGGGGTGTTGTGGTGTTGGTAGTAAGGCAATACAAACTGCTTGAGGGAAAATTCAGGCACAGGAAAAATTAAGATCTGTTGGAAACAACTGGATGTTACTTCAGATTTCTCTTTAGCTCACTCTTGTAAAAACTAATTCTTCTTCCACATCAGAAAGCTATCAGTAAATTTTTCACAAAAATTCAGTTGTGAAGAAGAAGGTGCTGGTAGTCATATCTGCCATCATGGATCTTCAGGAAAGCACAGCAGCACATCAGGTGCTACTGTCACAGTGCCACAAAGATGACCTCAGACTTCTTACAGAATGTGAATCATTGGCAGCATCTTTGGGGTTGAAGCAATTAGTAAACACAGTGTAAAAGGGAGAGACGCATGCTTTTGTTTTTAAATGTGCACAGCATTTTGTTGTATTTGTTTCTGGTATGCACCGTGGGTAACTTAAAAGGGAGGGAGCATAATTACATTTCTAAAAAAAAATTCCTCTAACAATGTGTGCTTGCTTTGTACCTGTAGTAGTTGTGGCCCTAGGTCGGTACTGAATTGGTACCTGTTGTGCCATGCTGCAAAAGCAGAATATATGCATATTATAGAATCCTGAAAGACAGGACTGACAACATTTTTTTTTTTTTTTGTGGTTGTTGTTTTGTGTAAATTATGATGTACAATGTCGCTTCTATCAGGAGCTTCTGTGGTTACATATTCCTTAGAAGCCTTTGAAGAACTGACTAAATGGTATCTGCTTCTTTTCCCATTGAAATAAATACCTTCTTCCTTTTCCTGATGTCTGATCTTTCCTTTGATTGTCTAATAGTGACACATGAGAGACTTTAAGGAAAATTGCTGGAATAGGTGAGAAGGGAAAGAAGATGCCCATGTACTCAATTGAGGCCAGATACTCCTGGTTTTTGCTCCTTGGGCACTATCTGCACATTGTTCTTTCCATTGTATCTTTTAGTGCAAATTCTGCTTCCAGATGAACTGAAAGTCAAAGTTGTGTGGCATCATTCATGGCAAGTGAGAAACACATGTTTTTCTGTAGTTTCATGAGGTTGGCAAGACCTGATTGAAATACAAAAAGAAATGCGGGGGTTGGAGGGGGGAAGTTTCATCAGTTCTGCAGTGTGATGTTTGTTTGTGTCACTACGAATAGTTCTGTGTTGCTCACATTTCCTGAAGGGTTGTTTTTCCCCTTTTGTGAGGACTGAGAAACCAGGATACAATGTTATCTAGCATAGTATAAGTGGAATAGAGCTGTGCTTCTTTAGTCTGATGTGCATCTAATTTAATGTGAACATAGTGTTAATTACCAGTCCCTTCTGTGTCATTAGTTCTGGAATTGAAACCACTTATATCAATACAGAATTTGGTTAACTCCCTTTGTAGAGATGGGTATGAAAAGGAAATATTGTAATGTCAGTAGCAAAAGATAAAACGGTTTTATTGATCATGGCTAAGATGAAATAATCTACTGGATTTATGAAATTTCCTTCAAGTGGAAAAGGTGTTCTGAATACCAACCACACCTGGGATTTCTTCTTCCCTAAAAGAAGAAGATTGTATATAGGAGGAAATTGTTGTGATTTCCCACTGAGTGCAGTCTTAGCTGAATGAAATACAACAATCAGAAATATAACCTCATATAAAGGCTAGATAATGTAGAACACTTTCTTACTGACGATCTGGGATACTCACATGGAGATCAAGAAACTTTTTTTAAGAAGATGAACTCAATGTGTGCCTGCAGGTACTATTTTCAGCTGTAGAATAAGATCTATAGGAAAGGTATTGCCAGAGGCATACTAACACTTCTGAAGTAATTGTCTTGTACTGTAGAGGCACAGGATATTGGCAGAAAGACTTTTTCTGTTTAGAAGTGGCATCTCCTCAGAAGATGAAAGTGAAGTCAAAGGCTTCTGGTGAAACAGTGTCTGTATTCAGGGTTTTTACTGTACAGCTACTAGCAGCCATGTTATTGCCTACTTGCGTGCCTCACTTCCCCTTCCTCCTCTAAGCTCATCCTCTATAAGAAGTTTGTTGGCAGAGATTTGCAGAAAAGGTAAAGCTTACAACTGGTCCTTACCTTCCTGCTGCGTTCACTTATATCGTGGGCAGATATTCATAAAGATAAACAGCACAGAAATGGCAATGGAGTGCTGCCACTGACATGCAGTAGCTCTAAGCAATGGCTTACTTCCTATTAGGAAGAAATCATTGGTTGTTAATTTTATGTGAAAGGGGAGTGGGCTGTTTGTTATACATTGCATGCTATGTATATGCACTAAACAGAAACTGTGAGAGAGCTTGTCTTGTTTACACAGTTAGCCAGTTGCTATAAACTGGGCATTTAAGAATCAGTGGGGTGAAGTGCTTTGTGGAATCAGAATGGATTTTAAAAGACTGAAGCAGAAGAGCATTTAAGTAGATCAGTAGATCAGTAGATACCAGTTTAGGTTATCAAGAATTATGATACTCTAAATTTATTTTTTTTTGCTTTTATATGTCTGATTTTGTCAGAATAATACTTCATCTCTGAGACTTAGAATTCAGCATCAACCTGGGCATTAAGAAAATTGTTATAGTTTTAAATTAAAACAGTGATGTATAGTGAAAGATGACAATGTTTTTAGGCTTTGCTGAATCAGTTTTAAGACCTGTGGTTTTAGCAGCTGATTGGCAGCTTTGAACCCAGAAAAAAGTGAAGGCAGTTTCTTTCTACAGCAGATTAGTAACACCTCCCTTGGAGAGGGAAAGAAAAGATTTCTGAAGTGTGTCTCTAATTCCTTTCTCTTCTCAGACCGAAGGGTTGAGAGGATCATTGTTTTACTGGCAGAGGTTGGAAGGAGTGAGTAGCTCTTAATGTTCTGACTTCTAGGTTATACTTTGGATACCTGCATAGAAAAATAGGACAAGTCTGTGAAAGATTTTAACTTCTAACCTCAACTGATTGGAAAATGTGTTTGTTTGGAACAAACTTATATATGCACTGAAAAGCTGAAATTTATACATGGCACTTTCATTTGAAAAGAAAACAAAAATTGTGCCCCTCCCTCTATATTAACCATAGTACACACCAGGTATAACAACAAATACTACAAAATGCTTTACATATTTAAAAACAAACTAATTGTCATTTTGATGGGTATTTTATGCCCTTGTTTTTTGTTATAGCACAACTAATCTTCAACTTTTTGTGTTACTTTTTGGCTCCATTTTCTGGTAAGTCAGGGTGAAGCACAGGAGTCTTTACTTGTTATCGAGGATTTCCTGGTTCAGAAACCAGGCTATTCAGAATCGTAATTCAAGGCTCTCACCTTTAAGGTGCTGTGCTAGTGCTTCCAGGTATGAATGCTTTAATCTCCCTGTCCTGGTTTTAATGAAATGCTGTCTTCTTCCATGGGTGCAGATTCATTTCTCTTTTTGGTGGAAATTAAGTCTTAGGTGGAATACTTCTAAAGTGTGGAATACTTTAAAAGAAGGTGGAATACTTCTAAAGATAGTACTTTAAAAGTAAGATTTTTCTTTAGCTTGACTTTTAATGCTATATTCTCTGTGCTTTCCTGTATTAAGTCATGATATGACTTTCTGCATATGTATTTCCTTTTTCATTCTTCTACCTAACTCCTCTGCTTCTGATCAAGAAGGGAAATGCAAGAGACTTTTAAGGGTTACTTATGTTACTTAACTCAAAACTCTGACTCTGAAAAGAATGTTTTTGTCCACTGAATATTTTTGATTTTCCCTTCAGTGCCTTGGGAATAGCTTGTCCTTGTATTCTGCTTTTGAAATGTATAATGTAGTGGCAACAAGTATCATTTAAAGTGGTTTTGAAGAGCTCCATCAGTGGGAGAACAAACAGAGCATCCTTTTCTTAGGACTTGACCCATAGACTTACTGAAGACGCATTTACAAAGTCAAATTTCAGGACTGCATAAGCTTTGTGTCCTTAGACAATTAGTCAAAAATTTGACAATAACAGTTGTTTCTTGGACTAGAATGAGTGTTTGGCATCTGAAATGCAAACTGTTTGTGTAATTTGACTTACAGATTTCAGTGTATAACTTACATAGATGTATAAATCAGCTTTGGATTGCAAATGTAAATATTGAATGTTTGAATAAACATTTACTTTGCATATTCTGGTTATAACAAAATTTCTGATGTTCAGACAGAGCATTTTTGGTGGGTCGAGGAAGCTAAAATTAAAATTGGAAAATGGCAGTAAGCTGTAAATTATAAGATTTCCACTCTTACAGTAAGTTTAGAGAAGAAGAGTTCTTTGCTATGTTTTCTGTAGAGATTTGCAGGCATGGCTTGTTTGTAAAATCAAATGACAAGGATCTTTCATTTGACAGAAGTAGTACACATTCACATGTATGAACTACAGATTAATTTGTTTACATCTTATTTAACAAGATCCATTTTTTTCAGCAACTGACATGAGACCTGATGAGAAATGAACTGTCTTCATAGTCGAGTTTCCCACTAGTTCACATGCCAAATCCTTCATAAAACTGCAAGCTGCATTCAGTGACTATCACTGACTCACAGTCATTTTGATTTTGCTACTTCATTTTGATGTTCTGCTATAGTACTTTCAAAAGAGAAGATGGACTATAAGTGAGAAAAGGGCAATGCTTTTCACTTGGGCCTCTTCACATTCCAAGGACTGCTAGCAACCATTATCAAGATTGCTTTATAGTTCTCTTTACATGGCATGTTTTTATTTGCCGGCTTGCTTTAACTGTGCTAGAGGTCCGGCTCAAGCTGAGTTGTTACAGAAATCTTCTAGCAATAGCTCATGAGTTTCTGAAAATGAGGTTAGAATAAATTTATTAGGCTATGAAACAATGAAAAACTCCAATGTATTATATCACAAGTGTACTTTGTAAGGGAATAAAGGTAATTGATGAAGAATGTGTGTCCCCCTTAAGTTCTGTGAAAGGGAGACTTTCAAGCCAAAAGTAACAGAAGAGGGAATTTCTCTAAGCAAAGCTGTTTGCGATCGTATAAGTAAACAGTGTCTCATAGTGCATGCTACTCCCTGTTGAATTATAACAACAGTCTTCACAATGAATAGGGCTGTTTCATGTGTAAGACAAAAACAAACCCATATGACTCATGGTTTTTATAGAGATTACATAGTTAGCAATTAAAAAGCATGTCCAAAGAGCCTGAAGATATTTTTTTTCTGCTTAGAAAAGTTGATAATTAAGCCACTGGTAATACTGGATTATTGAATTCTCTTACTTTGTCACTTTTTACATTTTTGTTAAGAATTAAAAAGGAGCGAAGAACAGAATTGAGAAAATGTAGAAATGTAATAATAGGAAAAGGCTGGAATTTGAAAAAATAACAGATTCTTCCTTTTCACAATCTTTGGCTCTTTAAACTATTACAATTTGAAAACTATCTGCAGCTCTCAGTCAGCTGGCGTTATTTATTATTTTCACCAGAGATCTTTTAATCAGAGAGCACTGTTTTCATTGGATTGGAACCCTAAGGTTCTGTTCCATATATTTTCTATTGTTCTGAACAAAAATTTGCTTTCAGGTATTAGTGTGATAACAGTTGCTCACAGTGTCTTCTTTTGGAGAAAGAAGAACCTGAACATTATGTAGTTGCCATAACCTGTCATTTCCAGGGCTGTCTGTAGCATTTTAAGTGCAGCAGTGTTTTGCTCCAATACAGTGCTGCAGATGGGCATAGTGAAAATGCTTGGAGATAGGGAAGTGGATGCTTCCTCTGGAGAAAAAAAAAAATTATTAACATCTACCATTTCTTTAATTATCAGTGATAATTTAGGTACTCTAGCCAGCAAACACAAGGAATTTATGTATTTAAGGAATGATGTAAATTAAATAGTTAAAGATTCTTTTAGGGTATTTAGAATTACTATTCTAAGCCTTATTGGTTTTAGGTAGCCTGATATGAAAGCATAGGGATAAATCTTGCTGACCATTTGTCTAACTATTTATATTTCTCCTGTGGGAAACTGGTTTCTTGGTTTCCTCATGCTCTTTTACTTTGATGTTGGGAAGTATTTTTTTCCATGGATGAGGCTATTCCCTTTGAAGACTGAACTTGCATATACTTCAGAGATGCAGAGTCAAGGCTATCTGTTTTATATTTCTTCCTTCTTAAGTAACACTTAAAAGTTTTTTTGTGAGGCAGCCTGTTGATGAATTCTATAAATGTACTTTTTGTGCTAAATGCAGAAGTACTTGCATTGCAACAGTCCTCTGCGTTATCCATGATATGTCTGTTGGAACTCATCAAAGAAGTCATTCCATTTGGCATTTCTGGAGGTTTGTGTTCAGTTGGGATAGTTGGCTTAAGTGGAAGATAAGCAAATGTAAAACATTACAAATGTATTCACAGATTGATAACCTTTGTTTTGACAAATTACTTGCTATTCCAAATTCAAATATTTCGGTTTAGTTTCAAGGCTCATTATTGAACTTTTTTCTCTTAATTGGTTGACTACCTTTAAAGGGATGTTTTGGTCTTTACTGCTGAATAACAAATATGCCACAGAAATGCCTACTTTTATATATATTTTATGGAAGCTAGCAACTGCCCTAGGTGCCATACTTTCAGTACCACTTAAATAATGAGAAGTAGTAGCATCCTTTTGCAAGCTCCTCATTGATTTTTTTTTTCCTTTAGTTTATCTCTGACTTCTTTCCATTAGTCTTCACAAGCACGATCTTTGTTTGGATGGACTTTAGGATTTCTGTGGACTTCCAGGTGTGAACATATGTAGATGTGTTGGAAGTTTTTATCTCCTTCTTGTAAGGGTTAATATCAGAGGGAAGAGCATAAATGGCACCACATTAGTTGTTGAAATCCCATAAGCGGCAAAGAAAACATTTGAAGTAGGTAACATGGTGATAGTAGAAAAGAATATTAATATAATATATTATACATATAGTATATATATACAGTTGTGCATACTAGTAACTAAATAAACTAGAATAGCATAAGGCAGATCTAAACAGTACTGCATATTATCTTTGGTCATTTTGTCAGTCTTCGTCTAAGGGCAAACCAACTTGAATATTCATGATCAAGCTTTGTCTAAACTGTTTACAAAAGCTTCCACTGATAGAACACTCTGGTTCTACCACTGTCAGAGTTTGGAGAAAGGAAGACTTCTCCTTGATTGAGAAGGATCTGGGCAAAGATCATCTGGGAAACTCAATGCATACAGATCTGTGGATCCCCATGGAATTCACCCACAAGTGCTGAGGGAGCTGGCAGAAGTGATTGCCACTCTCTATCATCTTTGAAAGATCATGGAGAACAGGAGGGGTACGTGAGGACCGAAGGAAAGCCAGTGTCACTGCAGTCTTCAAAATGGGCGAGAAGGAGGAGCTGGGCAACTTCACTTCCGTCCCTGGAAAGATGATGGAGCAGTTTATTCTGGACATCATCTCCAAGCAAATGGAAGAAAAGAAGGAGTAGTCAGAGTGGATTCACCAAGGGGAAATTATGCTTGACCAATCTGGTACCCTTCTGTGATGTCATGACCAGATAGGCAGATATTGATTCCAAGGTGGAAGGAACAGCTGACACACCAGAAGACTGTGCTTCTGGTCAATAAGAATCATAGAAACATATTATCGTAGGATCCTTAGAGTTGAAAGGGACCAACTCCCCTGCAATGAACAGGGACATCCACATCTAGATCAGGTTGCTCGGAGCCTGGTCCAGCCTGGCCTTAAATGTCTTCAGGGACAGGGCATCCACCACATCTCCGGGCAGCCTTTTCCAGTGCCTCACCATTCTCACTACAAAAGACTTTTTTCTTATATCCAACCTAAATTTCCCCTCTTTAAGTTTGAAACCATTTCCCCTTGTCCTATCACAACAGACCCTGCTAAAGAGTCTGTCCCCTTCTT
This sequence comes from Numida meleagris, assembly GCF_002078875.1. Classification (NCBI taxonomy): domain Eukaryota; kingdom Metazoa; phylum Chordata; class Aves; order Galliformes; family Numididae; genus Numida; species Numida meleagris. The sequence continues at coordinate 18,942,804 of NC_034416.1, forward strand.
TCTTCTATCTCCCCTTTAGATACTGACAGGCCGCTGTGATGTCATCTTGGAGTCTTCTCCAGGATACACAGCCCCAACTCTTTCAGTCTGTCCTTGTAGGAGAGCTGTTCCATCCCTGGGATCACTTTTGTGGCCCTCCTCTGGACATACTCTAAAAACTGGATAGGTTGAGAGTTGGGCGGAGAGGAACCTGATGAACTTCAACAAGGGCAAGCATAGGGTCTTATGCCTGAGTAGGAATGACTGCCTGCATCAGTACTGGTGAGGGGATGACCTGCTGGAAAGTAGCTCTGCAGAGAAGGACCTGGATGTCCTGGTGGACAACATGTTGGCCATGAGCCAGCAGTGTGCCCTTGAGGCCAAGAAGGCCAAAGATACTCTGGGGTGCAATAAAAACAGTATGGCCTGCAGGTTGATGGAAGTGATGTCTCTCCTGTTCTCCACCCTCCTGGGGCCACATCTGGAATACTGTATCCAGTTCTGGGCTCCCATTTTCAAGAAAGACAGAGAACTTCTAGAGAGACACCAGTGTCACAAAGATGATTAGGGGCCTGGAGCATCTCTCTTATGAGGAGGAGCTGAGAGACACGGGACTGTTCAGCCTGGATAAGAAAAGACTGAGGGGGGATCTTATCAATGCTTATAAATATCTAAAGGGTAGATATAAAGTGGATGAGGCCAGGCTCATTTCAGCAGTGCCCAGCAACAGAACAGGGCACGATGGACACAAGCTGGAACACAGAAGATCCCTATGAACATCAGGAAAAACTTCTTTACTGTGAGGATGACTGAGCAGTGGAACAAGCTTTCTAGAGAGTTTGTGCAGTCTTGTTCTCTGGAGATGTTCAAGACCTACCTGGATGCTTTTCTGTGCAACCTGCTATAGGGAACCTGCTTTAGAAGGAGTTTGGAGGAGCTTGGATCTCCAGAGGTTTCTTCCAACCCGTACAATTCTGTGATTCTGTGAAATTCTGATTTCTCCTGATCCATTTAGTTCCTCCCACTTCAAGTGATGTTCCTCCAGACTGAGAATGAAGCTACTTTTATGCTATTTATGATCAGTCATGCTAAGTGTTAAAATGAACAGTTTTGCAGTATGCTCTAGATTGTTAGGGGTTGGGGAAGTGGGGAGGCATGAAGGAGTTAGAGATTAGTTTACTGATTAAATATTTCAAGAACAAAATAAAGGGTAAATTTGAGTAAATTATTTCCGGCAGCAGGTTGGTTTCCAGCTGCACTGGCAACAACTTACTTTGTTCTAATATCACTTTTGTATTCATTTAGAAACATCTACAGTATTTAAAAAGCTAATGTTATCAGGCACTGTATAAGCACTTTGAAGAAGGTATCATGATTTTTCTTCCTGATTGTGAAAAAAGGAGGGGAAGAAACGTGCTGTTCAAAAGTTAAGTTGTTGTCAACATTCATTTCATGTCTATCATAGTTTGAGAAATCATTTAAGTTGTTCATTTTATGGAATTTTGGGTGGTTATAAAAGTATGTTAATACTAATAGATTCTTCTGAGCACAAAAATGTTTTTATTCCATTTTTAAGCCTAAAAGGAGTAGTGAAATATTGCCAGATATCTATGCATTAAATGCATTTTAATATGTAATTTTTGAAATAACACAATAGTACAAACAGATGCTTTAAATTCCAACATCAAAGCTTTCTGTGAACTTGTGTACTAATCTCTGCTTTGATTGCTTCCGATAGATAGATAGTTTCTTTCCTCTCCCCAGGAGATCAGTGCTTGTGGTTTTCCAGCAAAATAAACTTCGAGATTTGCTTCTGAAGGCATCATTAAACTATTCTATTTTCTGATGGTTTGAGGTTGGGAATTGCTCAACAGTGAAGAAACAGTGAAGTTCTTCAGTTAAGAAATTTATTTTCCCCTAAGGAATACATTACTTTCAGACTCTATTTCTAAGATCCAGTGTTACTGTCTTTTGATCTTCAGTTATATATATGCACTTATGTTTATGTATTTTCTATGGATGCTTGAGCCAAAGAATGCATATATTAATTCCTTACAAAAATTAAAAAATCTTTTACCTAGTGTCAGTGTCAAGTTGACCGTGTTTCATTTTGATTGCTGGTTTTTTTTCCCAGTGCATTTTCATTGTGTGTAATTTTGGGAGATGGGGAACAGCAGGAATGTGAGTCTGTAATTTCTTAGGATGGCATCTAGGTCTTGGATTGTTGGAGGAGTTAAAAATAATAAAAATTTTGCTTATCTTGTCTTCTAATCTGAGTTCCAATTATTCATAGATGATTTTATAGTTTTTGCCAAAGTTCATTGAAACATATGTATGTTTTTGGGCATTTCTAAAAACAGAAAAATAAATTTAAACATCCTGCACTTGTCTGAATTATTAACACAATTCTCCAAATATCTTTCTATATAATATTGGAAACAATGGATATTTATGGAGACTTAATTTTACTGGTATATTGCATCCTGACAAATCTAACCTTCCCCCGAGAGAACAGAAGAAAAGCTGGCTATTTGCTCTCTAGGCCACACTGATCAGAGGGGAGTAAGATAACAAGTGATTGGACAAAACAGTGGTGCAACCTCAGGAGAAAAACGTGTGCCTGTTTAAAAAGATTATGCATGCTTCTTCTGTTGGCTTAAACTGTTAACAAGAGGCAGCTGAAACAAGGTGAAATTTGTCATTTCTCTTGGACTAGAACCAAGGAGAACTAATTATCAGGAAAAGATTTCCCCTGTGGACTGCAAAATTAGTCTTTAGGTGAGAATAAATGATAATGAGGAAGTATGGTTATTAAGTCTAATGCATGGTTTCTAGAGAATAAATATAAAAGGTCATTTAATAGGGTATTATCATACAGAAGATTTCAAGCTTGTAGATTCTGATTTTTTTAAATAAAAGATGCTGAATATTTAACAAACTTGCACCATGTATGTTTCCCTTATCACTGCCAAATCATTAAATGAGAAAATGTAACTCCCCAAAACTTTAAAACTGGGATGGAAATGAAACTTCTACAGATCTACTTCTGTGAGAAACAAGAATAATGAATAAGAACTCTAAAAAGCCTCAAAATCAAATTTAGATATTTCACTGATGGTGACTGTTGGTAAAGAACATTGTATGGAGGAAATGTGTCCAGAGAAGCAGCTCAGGTTGACAGTGTCTCTGTAGAGGTTATACTTCAGCTGGTTCCATATTGGAGAAGGCTACTGGCTTTTGTTCCTAGTGCCTCCTACTGATCCTACTTACCTTAACGCCATCAGTGGGGGTTAGCAAAGTTTATCGTGTTAAAAGTAGATTCTCTGTCAGATTAAATGGCAAATGGACAAGAAAATAATAGTTCATAGGGAAGAGGGAGTGAGGAATAAGGAAAAGTGATAGATGAAATGTCACCCTCTGAATTTCAAAGCTGACCAAAATAAGCTTTTGTTTTTAATGTCTTTGTTAAAAGTTTGTCTAAAATGCTTTTGAAACCTCTGGGATGAAGTTTTGCAAGCTCTTTAAGTAATCCATTGTATGCTTTTCCAGCGTTATTGTAAGATGCCTAATTTTAAATCTCCTCCTTGCAGTATAGGGGCATAATATCTGACCAGGAAGATCTGTTCACTATCCTACATACAGAATGAGTTCACATATAGGAAACAGGATTTTCTCCACTTTCCAGGCCTTTCCTCACATGCCAGCAGGTATTCATTATTTAATGGTGATTCTTGTTGCCTGCTGGGTACATATCTTCTGAAGACTCCTGCCATTTTGTTGAAAGGCGTATCTTGAACTGAAATTAGTCTTCAGAGTTTGAAGGCTTTTATTAGATTTCAGACATATGCTCTTGAGTGCCTTTAAGCATTTGAGTTCAGCATTGTACAGAATCGGAAACAGATGCCTTGTAAAAGGTATTTTGGTGTTCTTCAGTATGAGGGCAAATGAGTGGAACAGAACTTGCCTCTGTAATTCATGGATACAATTTTTCTTATTATTTATAGTTAACATATTAATAGCATTTATATTTCCACTTCATTTTTCTCTTCTTCTCTATTTTACTTTCAAGGGGTGATGAGGAAGAGAGACACAGACCTTTTACTTCTGTGAGAAACTATTTTCCTCTGGCCTTGCAACTCGAGTATAACGTCAGATGTTACTCTAACTGTTAGATCTATTTCTTATTCTCCTGTTTCATTTAAAATTTCTGAATTTGTCCCTTTGCAACACAGATTAATTATAGTTGTGAATGAATGATTTTATATTATTACTGAAATGTGAATTTTTTATTGTAATTAAAAATACATTTGCATTGCCAAAACACTATTTTCAAATTGAAATATTGACCCAGGAGTGATAGCTTAGTCCAGGATGCATACACAATGGTGTGCTCTTTGATTTTTTGATACAAATTAAAAAAAAAAATAAAGAAAGAAAATGTATTCACTTATTTCACTGATAGTTTTTCATTTCCAAAGCACCAAATAATAAACAAACTAGGGAGGCAGGATTAATTTAAGCCTAAGGTGCTAAACTTAAATTTAGGTAATCAGCTTCCCCAGGAGTGTTTGTATGATTTGAGGGAATCAGTTTTTATGTTTCATGACTGAAAACAGCCATATTCCCATAAACTGATCTAATGAAGTAATTTAATGAAATAAGTTTCTTCTTCTTTCAGAATAAAAATTTCCTTCCAGAGGTATGTTCTCAAGAGTAATGAGCTTTTTCCCCAATAAATTTTTTTGGTGTTTGGAACAAAACATAACTAAAGGACGTATCACTGGCAGGAATCCCCTGGGTCATGGAATGCAGCTGGTAACAACTGATTATCCAAAGGGACCCAGACAGGCTGAGTGGTGGACCCAGGTGAACTTCAAGAGGCTCGACAAAGACAAGTGCAAGGTCTGGCACTGGGGTTGTGGCAACCCCCACTACCAATACAAACGGGCCCTGACGAAAGTGACCTGGGGGTACTGGTGGATTGCAGCTGGGCATGAACCAGCACTGTGCCCTCACAGCCCAGAAAGCCAACAGGATCCTGGGTGCATCCAAAGCAGCGTGGCCAGCAGAGCCAGGGAGGGGATCTGCCCCTCTGCTCTGCGCCGTGAGACCTCACCTGGAGCGCTGCGTCCAGATGGGGAGTGCTCAGCACAGGAGAGACACGGAGCTGCTGGAGCGCGTCCAGAGGAGGGGCACAAAAATGATGCGAGGGATGGAACAGCTCCCTGCGAGGACAGGCTGAGAGCTGGGGTTGTGCAGCATGGAGAGAAGAAGGCTGCGGGGAGAGCTGAGAGCGGCCTGTCAGTATCTAGAGGGGCTGTGAGAAGGAAGGGGACAGAGTCTTGAGCAGGGTGTGTGGTGACAGGACAAGGGGAAATGGTTTCAAACTTGAAGAAGGGAGTTTGATGTTAGATATAAGGAAAGAGTCTTTTGCAGTGAGGGTGGTGAGGCACTGGCACATGTTGCCTGGAGATGTTGTGTTGTCCTATCCTTGGAGACATCCAAAGTCAGACTGGACTGGGCTCTGAGCACCTGGTGGAGCTGTAGGTGTCCCTGTTCACTGCAGGGGAGTTGGATGAGATGACCCTTAAAGGTCCCTTCCAACTCAAATAATTCTATGGTTCTATGATTTTTAGCTTTTAATTATTTCAGAGCACCAGAATGACTTGAGAACTATGTAAACAGAATGTGAAGATGTCTGGGTAGTTTGGGGCAAATGTTTTCAATTCTGTTTGACACTGAAAAGCTTTGAGCTGTATGACCCATTCCCTGAAATGCCTGGCTTGCAGAGGGAAGCAATGCACACTTATATGGAGAAAGTTCAAGACACTGGAAAGTTGGATAACTTGAGTCTTCTATTTTTACTCTCCCCCATTTATCCTAAATATAAGGGGTACTAGAATTTTAATGTGTTGTTTTTCCACCTGTTGCTTTAGTGAGTATAACTGAGAATGTGAATACAGATGAATATTGTCTTTAAACTGTTAATGTAAGCCTCTGGCCATAAATTCTGAAACCAAGAAAATCTCTGCAAATTTTACAGTGAAAGCAGTCAAAACTGTGTAACCCTGCTAGCTTGAACATTAACATAGTCTTGCATCTGCTACAGTCTGTTTTGGAACCATAAAAATACGGTTAAGATACGTGTATATTATACATATATCTTATAATACGTGGTATCTTTTTTGCTTTAGGTCACTCCAGATGTTAGGTCACTCATGGTTCAGTTTAAGATTCATTTATCTTTTTCCTATCAACCTTTAATATGCCAAGGTCATATAAGAATATGCCACTGCCTAATCCAGTCCTACTCTTGGCATTTCACTTGATTTCCAGCATCTTTTTGTAAATGCAAATTCTTGACAGGCATGACTGGCATTGAGTGAGTGTAATAATTCCTGTTTGCTTTTTTAAATGCTGTGGTGATTAAAAAAAAAAAGATAAAATGGAAGCCTGGTATGAGCATAACATTTGTATTGCCTTTATAGGAATCTTTGCTAAGTCCCTGGTGAATTTAAGGGTTGATATTTTCCAATCAGTGTAATCTCAAGAGTGAAAACTTATCCCAGCGTCTGTGCTCTACATTATGTGCAAAGAAAATCTGGAATTCAGAGCATCTTTTAGGTGGAACCAGTCTAATATAGATTTTGCTTCCAGTTAGTCTGAAATGCTTTAGAAATCAGTGTGATGTTTCTTAGTAAAAATAGGGGTGACACTGATTTCCTACAACAGGAGAAATTTGTAAACACTTAAGGGAATGACATTCATGGCAGGGGAAATTGTTCACCACCTCATGTCAGTGTACAAATGGAAATAAGCTTTGTAACTTCTTCGCGTTAAGTACAAGCTAGCCACTGGTTGTTTGTCATTTGGGGTGATCTGTTAGCACTGAGGGATAGTCTTCCAACAGTGTAGCCCTCTGCTTTGTGAATCCAAGTTTGTGTGGGAAATGGTCTTTCCACCTCAAAACTACACATTAAAAAAAAAAAACCACTTTATTATTTTTTTTCTGTCCTACCAGGAAGGGGAAGGGTGGTGTTGAAGGGGAAAAACACTTTTAAACCTTTCAAATTCAGTTTCCTATTGGTCCTGGTGGTTTTCGTTAAGCACTCTTAAAACTTGACTAGTGCCTTCATTCACTTGTTTATTCTTAAAAAAATAAATAAAATGTATATTATTTTACCTTATCAAACAACACTGTCTTTTTCTAGTATATTTTTACAAGACTATTGATAGTAGCTAGTAATATTCCTTAAGAAAATTTCCCAAAGACACAGCCATTAAACTCGAAGAAGATAGCAGTAAAGCAGCAGTAAAAACAAAGCCAAAATCAATTTGCATCACTTAGTACCCAGATGTCGAAACCCCAGTCCAGTTACAAATAAAGGCTCTCCACAAATAAAGGTTCTCCATCTAACTGGTTCCCAATGCCATCCTACAGCTATCTGAAAGAATTTCAAACTCTCCTCAGAATCCAACAAAAGCTGCACAACTGTATCTATGTGCTCATAAAATTAAGGTTCATTTAAAGATGGAACATCTGATAGACCAAGATTGTGCAAATCTAGTTTAAAAATAAGAAAACTCCTGACAAAGTGGCTTTACTAAAATGAAGTGAACTGTGGTGTTGGTTTGCCAGTTATCTTTAGCATCCCTAAAATTCTGTATCTAACAGTTAATATGTGAAAATTTTGGTGAGGACATATAATTTTATACCGAGCTGAAAAGGCACTCGTGCATCAGAGCAAGAAGGTTCTCTTTTCTTGCAGCTCAGTACTTGCAAGTTGATTGAAGCTTTATTTATTACTTGCCTGAGATTGAAATGCAGACCATTAGAGCAAATAAGCTCCTAATTAAAAGAAGGAAAATTGCTGTGGGTGTGTTTTTGTAAGAGAAGGGTTTTTGAAAGAGCAGAAACCCAGCATACATCTGGGATTTTTGTATGCAGCTGCATCTGTTGCTTTAGAAACTGGATATCAGCTAGCAAAACCCTCAGGAAGACTGCAAGTTTTAATTGATTAGAAGCAAGAGGTCAGTGTTGTTTTTATGGTCTTCTAAATATCAAATGATACTGACTTCTTAAGTTCTAAAAAACATACTGTTCAGTTTTCAAAACCCTGCTCAATCTGAACATTTTTGAGAACTTCATGGCATCCATATGGATTTTCCATGTGAAATTACTGAATTTAGTGGAGTCTTATTCAACAAATCGTGAATATACGTCTGGAAGGAGTTGTGTCACTGAATTAATACATCACTCTGTTTACAAGTAATCATGCAGCATGTAATTAGTTTAGAGTTCAGGCAGTTTCTATGCTTATATCTCATAGCCACAACACACTTCTGTGTACCTTCATCAAAAGTTTTAGCTGTTCTTTCTGACAAAGTTGTTAGAGCAATAGATGCTTAAAACATGCTTTAAACATGAGGTCATTGTTACAGTGACTCATATAGGGAAAAGATGGGAAGGACTGTAAATTTATTCATGATCTTATTTAGGTAACAAAATCTGAATGTGTTATGAATGTTTTATTTTTGTCCCCAACCGAAAATTTAAAAATGAATAAATTAGTGCTCCCAGTTGTATTCACCCAATTTAATGTTAATTTATGAGTGTGTTCAAAGTCCATGTTCTTGCTGTGATGAGCTCTAGCCTGGTGGTTTCAGTTTCATCTGAGATCTAGGCAGCATTGTTAAGTGATGCTGTGCTCTACACAGAGATGTTTACAGAGGTTTAGTGAGGGAGGTTGGGAGGAATGTTTCTTGCATCCAACAAATATATGGATATATGCTCTATCCTTCAATAAAGGATACCTGTCACCATACTACCAGCACATTTTCTTGTAAGGCGTCAGCCCTCATTTAATAACCAGTGCTATGTGGAAGAAATCAGACTCAAAAAATGAAGTAGGTATTTTTACTTCTATTTCTGCTTAGAGACTGTTTTGGAATCTTTCTAAAAAGATTTCTTTAGTCTCTTTTTTTTTTTTTTTTCCTATTTCTGATTATACTTTAAACTGAAAAAAGTTAAAAAATAGTTCCCCTGAATAGAAATGGTAATATTATTTATTATTTTCAGACTGTTTCGTCAGCTCCACTCTTTAAATCTGCAGACATGATGATGATGTATTACAAGATTAAAATTTATCATTTTCAGAAAGACTTTTGACTTCCCACAGATACCAGAAAAATCTTAAATCATGCACTTCCCTCAAAATACAGAAGTCTAAGAGAGAAAAATATAGGAAACTGTATACCAAAAGGTTTTGGGTATGTAATAACTTGAATAGTTAATTTGTTTGACATTGTAGAACACAGAGCACTTTACTAAGGGAGGAAATAGTATCATATGGCTAGAAATCCTTTTTTTATTTGAAATATAGCATATTTTTTCACAGATAACATGGGAGTACATATGCTAATGTTAACTGGGTCCTGGCGTATTGTATATTGTGGTTGTCATCAGTAACTGAACATTAAGATCTTCAGGTAATTGCAGCTGGTACTGTATCTGACACCAATAGAGTTCTGCAGTCAGTAGAAGTGACTAATACTTGGGTTTTTAATGCCTCTCACCATAACACAGTATGTTAATACAGAGCTTTCTAAATATATATCAACATGCATTTATTTTTTCTTACGCTAATTGACTACTACTCTTCTGAGACATACTTTAATGTTATTTTATCTTTTAGTTGCAGAAATGCTGGTAGTTTATCCTAGAATGAAAATGGCTATGAGCAATATTTTGAAAAGAAATGTGGAAGAATCACCATTTTGTTTTGCTTATGTATAGGTAAGTTATTATTTCTAGTGTCATCTGTAATTGGTTTTAAAAAAAATAATAATTTTCTCATTGATGTGTGGGGGGATTTAGATAACAATGGCAGACTGTCTTGTAAATTTGTTTTTAAATTGTCAAGATAATGCATTATTGCACTCCAAACAGTTGTTGCACCAGTGTTTCTTCACTATAGCTGCAAAAGGTATTTAATGTATTCAGAAAGGAACTGAGAATACCATTATGCCTTAACAACAGATACGCTCGATCACAGATGGCTATGCCTGTTGAGTGTTGTTTTAAGCTATAATTGGATACTTACGTAAGTATGCTTAGTCTAAAACATGTAATTAAGCTGTCTTGCTATGCAGGCTCACTTAGTGGGTCAGTTCACGGCTCAAAATGTCAAAAGCAACGGTTATACAGGACTTAGAATGAGGATTCTTACCTAGACAAGACCCAGACAGACTCATCTGCTGTCTCCAGTTTTTGCTGTTTACCATAAAACTTAAAAATCAGATAAATGTGAGTATAAGGGAAAAAATATGCTGTAGGAAGTTCGTTTGTTTTATTTTAGAACTTTATAGCTTAGGAGTGAGAATGAAAAAAAATAATAGTTAAAACTAAAAAAAAACCACAGGAAATGGCATCTATTCTTTCTACAGTTAGTAGCATAGGTAGCAGAGCAGAGGTTTCTGGTTCAAGCAAGTAAATTGCTAATACCAATCAGAGACTTGAAATTGGTATGATTTTCTTATTTCTGTTCTAACTGAGGAATATCCTTGGTTCATGGTGCTATAGGAAAACAAAATAGCCAGTGAGTACAGGGTGTTCCCACTTCTTGATGACAAGTAAACCCCAAGCTGCATAAGTAAGTTTGCTGTGCTCATAGACTTCTGCTGTGATCTGGAGGGATTTTTTAATCTTTAAAATAAGAAAACTGTTTCAGTGTCCACAGTTGACATGAGTGCTGGGAATGTTTTATTTGGGCAGCTGTGCTTTGGCCTGCCTTATAGCTTTCTACCATGAGTACTTGTTCTCTTCTGTCCAATTTACTGCTGCTCCTACTCTGTAGAGAGCAGAAAGTCTTCGTTTTCCATTCATGTGGTAACAAAAGAGACAGCACTGATGCTGGAAGAGCTGCTGCTCATGTTCAAACCAAGTTTAACTAATTCCTATGCTATCATGAAACTTAAGACCACTTTAAAGAAATGAGCTGAGTATTGGCCTTGTAAAAACCATAGGAACTGTCTAATGTTCTGATAGAATCATAGAATCATAGACTGGTTTGGATTGGAAGGGACCTTTAAGGTCACCTAGTTCCAACCCCCTGCTATAGGCAGGGACACCTCCCTCTTGACCAGGTTTCTCACAGCCCCATCCAGCCTGGCCTTGAGTGCTTCCAGAGTGGGGGCATCCACAGCTAATCTGGGCAACCTGTTCAGTGTCTCACCACCTTCACAGTAAAGGATTTCTTCCTAGTATCTAGTCTAAATCTACCCTCTTCCAGTTTAAAGCCATTTCTTCTCATCCTGTCACTACGTGCCCTTATAAAAAGTCCCTCCCCAGCTTTCCTGTAGGGCCCTTCAGGTACTGGCAGGCTGCTATAAGGTCCGCCCAGAGCCTTCTCTTTTCCAGGCTGAAGAGCCTCAGCTCTCTCAGCCTGTCCATAATTCTAGTATGATAACTTTAAAAAGTGGTTGTTGGTACATACATTAACTTGTAACCTCTGTGGACTTGTCCTGACAAACCTTGACAAATGTAGAGTGTTTTACATTGTAAAGTTAAGAATAAATAATCCTTACACTTTTTACATCAATGTAGTATGAGGACAAGTATAAAAGAAGTCCTAGCCTCCAGATTTAAAGCAGAAGGCTTTTTTGAACATTTGCATCTTTTCATTCATGCACAAGTCATACTTTCTTTGAACAGGAGCCATCTGCTGGCATAATGCTTTAATAATATATATGTTTGATACTCTTTTCACATGGTTTTCTTCAGCTAAACAGATCAGAAAGTGTTTTATTAAGTTATTGTGTGCCTGATCTGCTGTGGCTATTGATTTGAAATGACAAGAATTCCTGCCACTTAGAGGGGGGAAATCCTCCCCTCTAGGGACTATTCTTAAGTGAAATCATTCTTTTCTAACTCCTACATATATTACGATAAAAATAAATTTTTTAGCATCATTGATTTGCACAGGTTATTCACATAACTGGACAGTCACTTAGGCAATAGAGATGTTTGTAATTGTGTTTAGAAAACTGACAACACAAGCTAGTTTAAAACCTCAGAAATGAACTTTACCGAATTTGCTCAGTGATCGTATACCTTTTGCTAATGGTAGAATCTCGCACAGCATTAATCATCATCACATACTATAGGGGATTGTTAATCTTCAACTGTGTTCAAAATTAGCTTTGAGTGTATGGTATTTTAGAGTGAATGCTGTAATAAATAATTTGCGCTGATGGCTGTGATCCTCAGTCATGGAGGTGATGAGACTCAAGAACTCATTGGAACAAGCTGTTACAGCAGTATGTGTTTTTCTTTACTTTTCCTTATTTTTATATGAAGGTTCCCCTTCCAAAAACTGTTTGTATGGGTGGGAGGGATTCTTCTGCAAGAAAATTTGTCACTGTTTCACTGTTGTGAGGTTGTGTAAGTTGCTTAGTGACAAAGTCCATCAGTAAATACCATTTGTGTCTTGTATGTACTGTGTCACCTGGAAGTACATCATCATCTTGTGATCTCATATGCAGCTCGTTCTTGTGACTTAGCTGCCAATAGGATTTGTTATCCTATTGAGAGGGAGAATTCTAGCAAGAGCAAGATGGAGCGGTCTCAGAGATGGTGCATAAAAATGCTGGTGTAATGAAGATATGAAGGGCCTTTAAGCTCTCAGATGTACTTGGACTTAGAGGGATGAAATGGGAGAGCTAACAGGAAGAGGGATTTATTTATCAGAAATAATCATCTGTAGGAGCCAAATTCCCTTGGCTGTATTTGAAATTTAAGGCTAATGAAGAATAGCAAATCACATGAAGAATAAACTTCGTGTAATAACAGTGGAAGGAGGGCTTTGAAAATGGTGTCCAGAAGGGACAGAGGTTAAAGAGGTAGAAAATAGTGGGTTTGGTTTGGTTTTAGTGTTGTGTTTTAACAATTGAAAGCTGAGTAGATGTGTTCTAGCTGCAGTGATTTCAAGTTGCGTAAGTGGAGGTATATCTCTCTGCACAACTTTAGCAGAGAGTTGGGGCATCCATTCAGAACTGTCTGCAGTTTTGTCTATTAGGAAAAATGGGAATCAAGATCTACTTCCTGTGATTAATTTACCCACTAAGATTATGGTTCTGCAGGAAGCATGACAAAGCTGGGAGAAAGTGTCAATCTGCCTGGGGGTAGAAAGGCCCTACACAGGGATCTGGATAGACTCGATCGCTGGGCTGAGACCAGTGGGATGAAGTTCAACAAGACCAAGTGCTGGGTCCTGCACTTTGGCTAAAACAATCTCAGGCAAAGCTACAGGCTTGGGGCAAAGGGGCTGGAAGACTATATGGAAGAAATGGACCTGAAAGTGCTGGCTGACAGTTGGCTAAGCATGAGCCAGCAGTATGCCCAGGGGCCAAGAAGGCCAATGGCATCCTGGCTTGTATCAGAAGTAATGTTGCCAGCAGGGGCAGGGAAGTGATTGTAGTGTGGTGATGTGCTCATCTCTGGTGAGGCTGCACCAGTACTGAGTTCAGTTTTGGGCACCTCCCTACAAGAAATACACTGAAGCCCTGGAGCACATCCAGAGAATGGCAACAAAGGTGTAAGGGATCTGGAGGACAAGTCTAATGAGGAGGAGCTGAGGGAACTGAGATTGTTTATTCTGGAGAAGAGGCGGCTCGGGGCAGACGTTATCACTCTCTACAACTTCCTGAAGGGAGATTCTGGCGAGGTGGGGTTTGGCCTCTTCTCCCATGAAACTAGTGATAAGACTAGAGGAATGACCTAAAATTGCACCAGGGAAGGTTCAGGCTGGATATTAGAAAAATTTATTTTCAAAAAGAGTGGTCAGGCAGTGGAGCAGGCTGCCCAGGGAGGTGATTGAGTCACCGTTCCTGAAGATGTTCAAGACATATATAGATGTTGTACTAGGGGACATGGTTTAGTGGGGAAATATTTTTGGTAGGCGGACAGTTGAACTAGATAATCTTGGAGATCTTTTCCAACCTTAATGATTCTATGACGTTCATCACCTCCTTTCCTGCTGAGCCTGATCAGGTTCTATAAAAGAGCACTGGCTGCCCAACCCACAGATGGATTCTCCACTGTAGGTAACAAATGAACAGAAGCCTTTTCTTTTGGCTGTGGCTAATATTCCTAATCTCCAGAAAAAAAAAAGCAGAATTATGTAGTTCTGTATTTGCATTTTACTACAAGTTTTTTTCTGGCTGTTTAGAACTGCCTTTCCTGGAGCTTTGTTTCCCCTAGGAAATGAATAAAGATGATAATTTATTTCTGAATTCTGTTCTGAGTAAGATACTTAATAATTAAGTGCTTGAAGTTCAGGCTTTCCAAGTGTCAAGGTTTACCCTGGCAGGTGGCTCAGCACCACACAGTTGTTCACTCACTCCACCCCTTACCAGTGTGGCTGGTGGAAAATAAAAAAATCCCAACAAAGTAGAACTTGTGGGTTGAGATAAAACTATTTGCTAAGATAATGGAAAGGAAAAGGAAAATAGCTATGGCTATATATATAAATGTATATAGCCAGTGATGTGCAAGTAATTGCTCACCACTCCCCGACTGATGCCCAGCTAGCTGCCCAAGCAATGGAAGAGAGTGAGATACACTCCCACCCCCTTCATAACACCTTCCACATGTTGTCATATGGTACAGAATACCCCTTTGGCCAGTTTAAGTCAGCTGTCCTAATTCTGTTCCCTCCCAGCTCATTGGGCCCTTCACTGAGAATGGCTTCTGCTCTGTACGACACTGCTTAGCAGGAACTATAACCGTCAATGTGTTTTTGTCTCACTCCAATTATCAGAGGTGAGATGGTTTGTGATATATATATATACACCCCAAGTGAGATTAAGGCTCTTTTGGAGTCACATATTGCCCAACCAGTTTATTACAAATATTAGCCAGTTAGACTTGGGAGGAAGGGGAAAAGAGAAGAAAATGATAGTAAAAGATAGGAAGTAAAAGCAGGGATGAGTTACAGAAAAGTGGAGATAGTCACCACCGTAAGTTCACAATATCTCATGTATCTTCAGGTCAGCAATGAGAGCAGATCTTCTGAGAGCAAGTAGGCAAGAAGAGAAAAAAGAAGTTCCTTTGTTTGATGGATCCTTATAAACTGTCCTTTTAAAATTATTATTATTTTTTTTTCAGGTTTCCCATGGTAAGGCACTTGTGGCATTTTGGCACATGCTTATCTGCCTTTGAGTGGTAGAGGCCCTCTGGGCCCCAACACCCAAAAGTGACCTGGAATGTAATGTGAACCGCCTAACTGCAAGATGTTCCTCTTCTCTTCATTGCCCCTGGCAACCATGTGTAGGCAGAGGTGAGGTCTGTCCATCAGGAAGGCCTGCAAAAACTCAGGCAGACTGTGAGACAAAAGAACCATAGAATAATAGAATCATTGAACATACAACAGTCAAGGTTGAAAAGGACCTTAAAGATCCTGCTGTGGGCAGGGTTGCCAACCACTAGACCAGGCTGCCCAGAGCCACATCCAGCCTTGCCTTGAGTGCCTTCGGGGATGGAGTATAGCACCTCACAGTTATCAGCACTGTTTTTCTCCTAGAACCAAAACACAGCATCATACCAGACACTCTGAAGAAAACAATTCCATCCCACCTGAAACTAAGACACCAAATCTCTTGGTGGGTCAGGTCTGCAGACTTAAGCTCTGGTGATATTAAGTTGGTGAGCAACTATGACAGGCAGTAAATTTGTAAAACACTAGTATTTTCACCCATAACTATTCCCATGCTTTTATAAATTCTGGTATACTGATTAAATTTTCCTTCCTGTGTCTTATAAGTTTAAAATGTTAATTTATTTTTAGAATGTTTTTGGTTTCTCTCAAAATGAAGAGATAACATATGTATGATTTTTATTGTCATGTTTAAATTAAGTAGCTGGTCAGAATACCTGTTTCAGCTGTAATACTTTATCTTTGATATTTCAGGTGCCTTATCTTCTGTGTCTATCCATTTACAAGGAAATTTGTGGAGTGGTCCCTGCTGAAACTTTTCCGTGATTCTGTTCAGTTAGCTTTCTTTTGTTTTGTATTATGTGTTTTTCTTTCCCCCTTCATCCTATAGGGTGTTGGTTAAATTTCTCGTACTGTAAAAATTGTTAGTAGAAGCTGTTTGTGTTTGGTCTGTCCTATGGCTGTGTCATGCAATGTTTTCTCTACTAGCACCTTATTCTAGACCTTATCTGAAGTTGTGGGAAAGATCACAGTCACCTTCAAAGAAATGACAAATTAACTACCTTTTTTGAATCTATGAATTGACACTGAGCTGACTGTTCTGTGCTTCTGGCACTTGCAGCAATTATGCCTACACAAAAAATCTAGCTGAAAGTACAGTTAAATGAGACTGGAAAGCTTATGCTCATCTCACACAAATATAAATTAATTCAGAATGTGCAGAGCAGTGAGGAATGAAGTTCTTAACCTTTTAAAATATTGGGAATAATAAATGTGGAAGTGAAATTAACAAGTGAGATGGAAAGCTGTTAAAGTGGTTCAGAATTCAAGCAGTGTATGGTTCAGGTGTAATGAGTAATTCAAAAAAGAAAGCTGTTGTGACTTATACCTGGTATTAGAGGGCAAAGGAACAGGATCTCACGTAATTATCATGCAAGGATGCAGCTCTTCAGTAATAGAAGCAAATGGCATAATGTTCAGTTGAATGTCATGCTGTAGGATTTGGCTAAAAATAATCAATTAATATCCATTACAGAGAAGTTGGTTACCAAGCATTTAATTTACTCTAAAAGAAAACTTTATTTAAAAATTGCAAGGCACTTTTATCTTGAACTGTCATTTGCTATCCTCTTCCAAAATAAGTGCAACAACAACAAAATCACTTTCTATTAGTAACTTTCTATCCAACTTTACTCTGCTGAAGCATGTGTATGTTGTGGTATGAGGATAAAACTTCTGCACAGATACAGGTCTATAAATACCTTGCAATGAGTGCCTTAGATGTGGATCATTGGTGGTTGCCTGATGAATTCAGCCATTATGTTTATCATAATGTTGTGTGACATCAAAATTGTTTATTGGAGTGTTGCCTCATTTTAAGATAAATTCAGACAGAAAAAATATTTGACAAAAATCATTTCCATCTAGTATACTTTCTAGCTGGTGTGTATATTTATATACAGATACAAGGGAGATTTAGGTTAGATGTTAGGAGGAAATCCTTTACTCGGAGGGTGGTGAAGCCCTGGCACAAGCTGCCCAGAGAAACTGTGTGTGCCCTGTCAGTGGATGTGTTTAAGGTCAGGTTGGAAGGGGCCCTGGTCAACCTGATCTGGTGGGTGCAACCCTGTCTATGGCAGGGGGTTGAAAATGGATGATCTTTAAAGTCCCTTCCAATCTAAGCCATTCTATGATTCTATATACGTATTTAGATACAAATATATGTAACATTCTAAAATGAAGCAATTATGAACATTTTCCTATGCCAACTACTCTAAAAACAACATACTAAAATAACTTTGAAAACTGATTTAAGTGCTATGTAAGAGCTTCAGCACCAAACTCCAGCAAGCAAGGCTTTTGTCACTGTCTTCCATAACATCCTCATGGGTAAACGGTGAGGTGGATTGAGAACTGGTTGACTGGCAGAACTCAGAGGGTAGTCATCATCAGTGCAGAGTCTGGTTGGAAGCTTGTAACTCGTGGTGCTTCCCAGGGGTTGCTACTGAGTTCGATCTTGTTCAACATCTTCATCAGCGATCTGGATGAAGGGTAGAGTCCATCCTCAGCAAGTTTGGTGATGATGCAAAGCTGAGAGAAGTGTCTGGAACACCAGATGGCTGTGTTGCTATTCAACGATACTTGGACAGGCTGGAGAGTTAGATGGAGAAGAACCTGATTACGTTCAGGCAGCCTGGATGCTTCCTGTGCAACCTGCTATAGGGAACCTGCTTTAGAAGGGCATTGGACTCTATGATCGTCAGAGGTCCCTTCCAACTCCTACAATTCTGTGCACTTAAATGGCCAGGGGATCTTCTCTGGTAAATGAGATGCACTGTTGAGGAACAAATCTTTCTTTTGTTCTAGTTTTTACTGCTATTTATTTCAATGAACTTCAGTTCTAGGTGAATTGAATTGAAATAAAATGCCAGATGTTTGCTTCTTGCTTTGTTATTCTAGGGATATCACTATTTTTTGTAATTAAGAAGTGACTTTTCTGCTTGATTGTTGTGGTAATGTATTTCTAAAGTAGTGGTCTTGATTTGGATCAGTGGGAAATGACGTTTGTATACATGCTTAAAAAGACCAACTGTATCCCCTTTTGGCAGACAATGAATGTATTCATACAGACACCATTGACAAATAGCGATCTTTGAGTCGTACTGACCCCAAAGAATGCTTTTTAGATGTGTGCTTTATTTTATTTTCTAATATTTCATTGTGACTCAGATAACTTAGTTCCTTAAAAGGTTTTCATTCTTGCCACTTAAAATTGTGATGTGTGCTAGTAAGTAGACGAGTAAAATTGTTCAAGTGGTGAGCAGTTTTCTTAATCTGTATACAAACTTCAAATTGTTTTTCAGGATTTCAAATTCATTAATGAGTTTACCTTTTTATTTGAAGTTCTTCAAAGTACAATGGAAATGACTGCACTTTTCTTTTGTATTTTGTATAAAACCATTATGTATCTGTAAGGAATTATAACTTGAAAGCCTCCTGTATAGCTTTGTCGTGAGACATTCTTCAGGCACAGAAGTGAATGAGCCTTCATTGCACGTGTAACCAGTCAGTGTGCAGCTTTTCTGCAGAAAGTGCTCTGTATGGGGAAACTTGTCCTATAGGAGGAAAAAAGGCAGAACAAGAGCTGGTGAGATCTTAGAGTCCAAGTTGTACTCAATGACTTTTATCTTCTTCCCCTTGTGTCTCCAGAAACAGAAGACTCTGTTCTGATGACCTTATGGCTTCCATTTTGCATCACACACTATATAAAAATACTTGATGCATCTGCACCTTGGTATCTGTTGCTTTTTTCTTTTGCTTTTAACTGAGGATCCATTAGTATCATAGGATCATAGAATCCTATGATCCTAGAATGGAAGGGACATTTAAAGGTCATCTAATCCAACTCCCCAGCAGTACACAGGGACACCACATCTACATCAGGTTGCTCAGAGCCTGGTCCAGCCTGGCCTTAAATGTCTTCAGGGACATGGCATCCACCACATCTCTAGGCAACCTGTTCCAGTGCCTCACCATCCTTACTGCAAAAGACTTTTTCCTTATATCCAACCTAAATCTCCCCTCTTTAAGTTTGAAACCATTTCCCCTTGTCCGTCCACCACAGACCTTGCTAAAGAGTCTGTCCCCCTCCTTCTCACAGCCCTTTCCTGTAGCTCCCCTTTAGATACTGACAGGCTGCCATCACATCACCTCGCAGCCTTCTTCTCTCCATGCTGCACAGCCCCAGCTCTCAGCCTGT
>NC_034416.1:18962515-19023924 GCF_002078875.1 Numida meleagris
AAAAACTTACCACTTCTTTCCTATAGCAGCTTTTGCTAACTGGGAACAGGTAGACAGTTGGTGAATTACTCAGTGTTGTTTTTGTCCTTTCAGCTCAGGCCTAGCTGATATATTAGACTAATATAAGAATAACACGAGAGTAAGAAAACAATGTTTGGATATTGTAAAAAACATTGCTTTACTGGAATGTATGTATTTCTTCCCATGCCTTCTTTAAGAGATGAAGGGAAACAGGATGCAAGTAATGAAGAGGAAAACACTGGACAGATTATCTAATTCACATGAAAGTTTCCATCAGTAGGAAAGGATCATGAGGGTACACCTGCACACCACTTCCAGAAGCTAGAAGGGAGCATATGCCAAAATAGTTTTTTGGGTGGTGAGTTGCCACCCTGGTTAGCAAAATGAACACACATTGAGGTTGTGTTTATTACTATGATGGCTCTTACATATGCTGGACACCATCACCTTTAGGTGAGCAGATAGGAACAAAATACCTGTGATTTGGCTGCTCTGGTTCTGTGTTTTGTCTTGAACCTCTGGTAAGGAAGAGTCTGGAACTACGTTGTTGACACAAGGCTGTGAACTGAATTACAGATAGCAGAGGCTGGTATTTTGAATTATTTTGGTGTGATTTTCTGTATTATTGTTTTTATTGTTTTGAAACAGATGTCCTTCTCTTGATTTTCTCTTGTGGACTTGCTGTTTCAGGCTATTTTGAGAGAAAACAACCAGAGTGAGTCTTGATACTTACAAGTTTACCAAGTTTACAGGACTGTTGTGATTTTGTTTGATGGTTGTATTGTGTTACATTTCAGATTAGCTTCCTTTAATAAAGAGGATAACATTAATAACTTTTTTTTGTCTAATTCTTACTGATTCACCTTTCTGACCTTCTGAAAATCTGAGAGGATGTCAAATAACCTAAAATTGACTTAGTTCCCTCTTACATATTTAAAAAGATTAATTTATATTTTACTTGGTAAGCTGCTTTTACTCAGAATATTATGTGCTTTATTACTGGAGAAGCATGCCAGATGCTCATAACATAAAAATGACTTTAATAAATGGTCTGTGTGGGAATGTGACTGTGTTAAATGAAAATGTGATGCATTTACTTGCACCTAATGTTCCCTGAATGTATGTGTTGTAACAACTACTGGGAATTTAAAATCTACTAAACATAAATTTGTCCAATTATTTCTGCAAAGCATTTTATTTGTAACAGAAAAGGCATACTTTCTATTTTGCTGATAGTTGTACGTATAGTCTGTATAAAGGAGGAAAAAGAGAGCATCATAACAGATTTAAGGCCTTTTGGACCAGTGTTCAGCACAAGCCATTTTAATACAGTTCAATGCAATGACAGAAAAGTCACTGATGTGTACATGAAGCTTTTACCTCACATTTTGTGTCCAATGGGAAAGGTGCAGCTAACACACTTTCAGAATGTAATAAAATATTGTACCTATTTAAGATGTCTTAAGAATGTAAAATTTTGTGAGAAACTTGTGGTATATTGTGATGTGCAAATGAAAACAGTTGGAAGGTGGTGGTCTAGAAGCTCTTCAACTCTTAGTAGAGCAGATGAAAATATTTTGAGAGAAAAAGAATATTTTTATATTAACCATGCAACAGTTTTCTAGGATCAGAGATCAGACTTTTGGGCTGTACAGTATAGTAAGTAGAACTGAGGTAAAAAAAAATGAGTTTGCAATATCCCATTTTTTATGGATGCTCAATGTATCATTCAAGAGTATTTTAAAATAATTTTACATGTACTTTAGGTGAAGTTATTATTTCCATGTTAAGTCAATATTTTGTCAAAAAAGAGTAAACACTGCCAGAAGAATGGTCTAATTTTTCTGAATTAAAGTGAAAAAATAGAAGAAAGTTCTTTTCTATGAGAGTGGTGAGGAGCTGGAACAGGCTGCCCAGAGAGGTTGTGGATGCCCCGTCCCTGGATGTGCTCAAGGACAGGTTGGATGGGGCCCAGGGCAGCCTGGTCTAGTATTAGATATGGTGGTTGTCGACCCTGCCTGCAGCAGGGGGTTGGAGCTTGATGATTCTCGAGGTCCCTTCCAACCCAAGCCATTCTATGATTCTATGATTCTATGATTCTGTGAAGAAATAATGTTCCACAGAGTGACATATAGCTAGCTCTCAGCCCTTTCACAGTTTTTGTGGAAGGTTATAACTAGGGAGATATTTTAAATTATCTGATATGGCCATCAGAAAATAAACTGAAATGCTTTCTGACTCTAAGTTTGTGTCATGAAAGTGTTGGAACAGTTACAGAGACAGTACATCTAAGATATGCATTTTAACTTTGTGCTCATTCTATTCTAAATAGTGGGAGTGGGAAAATGTATACATTGACTAGTATGATTAGAATGATTTCTAAATGATTTAGGTCTTAATTTTGTTACAGTAAAGCTTGTCTATCACTGGATATGATGGTAATTTATAAAAGAATTAGTATTTTTACATCAATCTGATAAATTGGAAGGATGACACATAAAAATGTCAAGTAATTTGCTAGAGTTTACTCACCAACTAATGGAAAAGCAGGAACAGACTTTAATCTCTTCAACCTTTGTCACTCCTGTCCTGTAATCACTGGGCCACGGTATGTTCTTAATGCGGGTATATGTTGTTTGACAGCTGATTGACGTTTACATGGAATGCAGCTGTCATGTGTTTTCCTTTTGCCTACCCTTTTGCACAGCTTAATAAAGGTTATTAACTAAAGATCCGTACTTAATTCCCAAAGTTTCATACTCTTAAAGTCCACTGAACTGAGACTTCAGGTCCAAATTCATGCCAAGAACCAAACTTTTCCTTTGAAATCTGGATGTCCATCCTTCTTAAAGTTCAGAGGTATTAGAAATGTGGATTCACATTCATGACAATGATTTTATATAAATGGAACTGCCTTGAAAATTGATCAGAAGAAATAAGTATTACTTTTGTATCTAGAATCTCACAGGAAAATCTTTTTCACTTATTAAATTGGATTTCAGGAACACTGAACATGGAATAGTGACATCACTAAAGTGTGTGTGTGTCCATATATCTCAGTTACTTCTCTGAAAACTTTACAGCAAAAAAAACCTCCACATTTTTTTCTTAGGTATTATAGACCTTACAGTATAGAATTTTTGTTTACGTTTATGTCTAGTTTAGTCTTTTCTTGGAAAAAAAAAAACAACTGCACAGTCTCCAGTCACACAAATCTGTTCCAGTAGTGCACTCGGAATGACAGATCTTGTGTAACTACAAAGTAGTACTTCCTTCAAGGTACAGAATTCAAAGTTAATTTGTTAGCTTACACTGGTATGGACAAACCTTTCAGTGGGAAAATAATTGGACAGCCTGTAGATCTCAAGTTTTTCCTGAAGCATTTAGCAGATGGTTTCAAAAGCAAGCATGTGTATTAGCTGGATAGATAAATCAGCAGACTGCATTGTGCACATAAAGGAGGGTGCAAGTCTTCAGGAAATTTGTTTGGCAGTATGTAGAAGGAAGGATCTAGGAGAATCCAGAAGGGCCTGGGAAGCCCAAGCTTAATTTCTTTGAGGATTTTCCTTGAAGGCTGCGATAATCTCACAGTAGTCTGAATAAGTTGGTAATGAAGAAAGAAGGGATGGAAAATCAGTACTATAAATGAGTTTCATGCTTCTTTCAGAGGCTTAAAGGATCTTATGGGAAGGGGAGGTCTGGGTTGTAGAGCAAGCATTGCAGGAGATGGAGCAGCAGTTGGCTGATGCTGAGCATGTGCTGCCAAGCCTGAATACGTCACTCTTCTGCAGCATCTATGCTGTGCAGGTAGCTGAAGTGGGTGCCACGTACAGGTGTTACTCTGAAGACAGATAATACAATACTGATGTTCAGCACTGGGTTTCATTATGGTTCTTAGCCCAACAAAATGCTTTTTTAGAGAGAAAAGGAAATAACATTGTAATTTCCAATGACTTTGAAACCTAAATGTTGAGACTGTCCTGACCTTACTGGGTAAAATAAATAGTTGTAACTGAAGTCAACAAATTCCGGTTGGAATCCTAAATACTGTTTTTTATTTCTGTCTCACTGTTACTTTGCATATTCAAAACTTGTCATATGCATGTTGTTTTACCTTTATTTTCTTACAGAAGCAGTCTTATCTCAGGAAGGGACACATGCCTTCCCATGTACTTTCTTCTTAGGAAGTAAAATTGCTTGTAGCTATGAAGATAGAAAATGAACAAGAGGGGAAAAGTCTTCAAGAAAAAAAATCCTCTCAATCTCTCTGATGTCTTAATTTTTTGATGAAAGGAGTTTGCTATTTAGTGGTGAAAATTAAATATCCTGGCCTTGCACTTTCTGACTTTTTGATATGTATAATGGGAAAGATAGGTAAAATTTTTTGAGTATCTAAGATGCATACTGCTTATTCGTAAGCATAGGCAAAGAAACTAATAAAAAACAATGGTTCCAGCTGTTCTAGTTCAATGCTAGAGGAAGACTGTCAGCACCACTGGACAAACCACAGTTAAAAACTGATTAAGACTTGGAAAAACAAAATGAAAAACTGCCAACCATCAGCTCTAACTTTAATATTTATTTTCTTACTCAAAGCCAAGTTTTTCTGGTATTTGTGTTGAACTTGTTAGACCAGTATGTGTGTAACTCCTCTATTACTAGGAATCCTTTGAAAGTATAGAACTACAAAATACTGTGCAAGAAAATTAGAAGTAGATTGCATGTTATTCTTGAGTGCCAAACTGGCACTTAACCATACTATGCTATTTTATCTCTTTATATCTGTAAGAAAGTGTATCCTGAAAATTGAGACACAAAGTTGTGATGATGGTGCAAATGAAAATGTAGTTACATCTTCTGTGACATCACTTGTAACTATGTGTTGAAAGTCATTATGTAATAACAATCCTTTTGTATTTTTTATGGTTATTGATTTTCTGATTATTCTTTCTTTCATTTTTTTTCTCTCTTCCAAACAGGGAAAAATATCAACATATTCAACCAAGCAAAGAAAAAAAATACGGATCAACAAAAATAGTTCACAGTCACTAGAGGAAATTTAGATTGTGTTCGACTTGTCTTCATTTCATACTGCTGTGGATCAGAATATAACTGCTGCACTATGTAGCAGTGAAGAAGTACCCTTTATGTAGGCTAATTTTTTCATAGAATCATAGAATCCTAAAATCATTATGGTTGGAAAGACCACTGAGATAATCTAGTCCAATCATCAACCCATGCCTATGACTGATCTAGACCATGTCACTCAGTGTGACATCTGCCCTTGAAAACTGCCAGGGATGGTGACTCCACCACCTCCCTGGGCGGCCCATTCCAATGCCTGACCACTCTTTTGGAGAATAAATTTTTCCTGATATCCAACCTGAACCTCACCTAGCACAACTTGAGGCCATTACCTCTTGTCCTATTCCTAGTTACATGGGAAAAGAGGCCGACACCCACCTTGTTACAACCTCCTTTCAGGGAGTTGCAGAGAGCAATAAGGTCTCCCCTGAGCCTCATCTTCTCCAGACTGAACAATCCCAGTTCCCTCAGCTGCTCTTCGTAAGACTTGTGCTCCTTCTCCTGTGAGACCCCTCACAGCTCCTTTGCCCTTCTCTGGACATGCTCCAGGGCCTCAATGTCTGTACTGGAGTGAGGGGCCCAACACTGAACACAGCACTTGAGGTGTGGCCTCACCAAAGCTGACTGCAGGAGAATGATCACTTCCCTGCTCTTGCTGGCTACACTGCTTCTGATACAAGCCAGGATGTCATTGTCCCAGTTGGCCACCTGGGCACACTGCTAGCTCATGTTCAGCCAGCTGTTGACCAACACCCTCAGGTCCATTTCTTCCATACAGTCTTTCAGCCACTCTGCCCCAAGATTCCCACCTTATAGTCACCTGCAAACTTTCAGAGAGTGCACCCAATCTCCTTGTCCAGATCATCAATAAATGCATTGAACAGGACTGGCCCAAATACCAGCCCCTGGGGAGCACCACTTGTGACCTGTTGCCAGCTGCATTTAACTCTACTCACCATCGCTTTCTGGACCTGACTCTCCAGAGTCTTTTTAAACAGGCGAAGATTATACCTGTCCAAGCCATGCGCTGCCAACTTGTCCAGGAGAATACTGTGGCAGATAGAGTCAAAGGCTTTACTGAAGTCTAGGTAGATCATATCCACAGCCTTTCCCTCATACACTAGGCAGATCACTTGATCTTAGGAGGAGATGAGGTTGGTGAAACATGACCTGCCTTTCCTGAATCTGGGCCTCATACCTTGATTATCCTGCACATGCTACATGTTTGCAGTGAAGGCAGTCTGCTCCATAACTTTCCCCATACTGAGATCAGGCTGAAAGGCCTGTATTTCCCCAGATCCTCCTTCTGACCCTTCTTACAGATGGGTCAGAAGTCTCCAGTCGTCTAGGAGCTCCCAGTTTACAAGGCCTGCTGATGAATTATGGAGGTGGCTTAGCAATCACCTCCTCCATTTCCCTCAGTACTCTCACATGAATGGTCCATTTTTCTGTTAATGTATGGCCTATGGTGAATATATTTCAGATGAGAAGCATTAAAATATTCTCCTTTAAATATTCAGTAGTTTAACAAGGCAGTTGTTTGGATTGGAACAAGAAACAGTACTCAGTAATAGAAAGTGCTCTAGATGTGGAAAATGTTTCTGTCAAACTTAACTGACACCTAAAATACAAATAAAAATAATTATTTGAGAAGAAGGAAAAAATGCTTGTGCTCTGGCGTTTTGCATTTAAGCATACATTTGAAAGCAGTGACAGTTTTGCTTGAGACAAGTATGACATTGGATCACCAAGAGGAGAATGAAATTTGGAGTTGTGTAGTCTGGAATTATTCATTTATTGATTCAGGTAGAAAAAAAGAATATAGACAATCCCTGATAGTTTTGCTACCTTAGAACTCCAAAATGGCAGCTAATAAGAAGAATCATAGAATCATAGAATGGCCTGGATTGAAAAGGACCTCAAAGATCATCGAGTTCCAACCCCCCTGCTGAGTGCAGGGTCGCCAACCACTAGACCTGGCTGCCCAGAGCCACGTCCAGCCTGGCCTTGAATGCCTCCAGGGACAGGGCATCCACAACCTCCTTGGGCAACCTGTTCCAGTGCATCACCACCCTTTGAGTGAAAAACTTCCTCCTAATATCTAACCTAAACCTCCCCTGTCTTAGTTTAAAACCATTCCCCCTTGTCCTATTGCTATTCACCCTTGTGAACAGTCGTTCCCCCTCCTGTTTATACGCTCCCTTCAAGTATTGGAAGGAATAATAAAAAAAAGAAGATGTACTAGAAGACTATCAGTGAGGTGGAAGCTGTTGGTCCTGCTGTGATGTTATTTCTAGCTAAATTCAGGACTGCACTTGGTAAATTATTTTAAGTGTTGGTGAGTCAAAGAGGTGGTATGGGAAACTGATCCAAAATGAACAATAATTTTTCTGTAGTAAGTGGAACATTGCATCAGTTTGGTTGAGTCTGATGTCTTATTTCTGATTATATCCAAACACTTTTCAGTGCAGATGTTTCAAAACTGTACTTGTATCAGTTTCTCATTTTAGTAGATGTAAAAAAAAGACATTTAATAGAAACTGCTGAAACATTTGCTGTGGTTGGGTCCTCAAATGTTAGACAACACAACTGTTTGTAACTCTGCACCTGGCAGACCTGTATAGTTCCTTAAGTGCTGTGAAAATTGAAGAAGGTGATGGAACAAGGTCTTTTTCATGTAATAATTCTTCTCTAATGCAAGTGAAGCACCAATTTATTTTTAAGATTTTGTTCACAACATCAGCAATCTCTGTCTGCAAAACTTCTTCTCTTTACCTATCTTCCATGATATACAGACTCGGAGATAAAAATACTGTAAAACAGTTCCTTTGAAATATACTCAAAATCTCAAATTTTTTAAAAGTCATTATGTCTTAGTCCGTAAGCAATCAACCATCATGTCCTGTGGGAGGAGGGAGAAAAGCTCATTCAGTACAGCAGGAGTTTTATTTCAGAAGTGTGAACGAAATAGAAGCTTCTCCAACTGCTCATAGGCATACTGATGTGTTGCAGGTGCTTAGGTTCAGATGAAGGAAACTGATTCATCTTGATGACTGTAAAAGAAAAAGCACTGTTTTTTTGTAATTTTGCTTTCCTCAAGTGTTCATTAAGTGCAACTGATTATATGCTCATTGGTGATATTTATTGTATGGAGCATATTTATCAAATTAACTGGAAGAAAATTGAAAAGTTGGGTTAATGTCTGTGAGAATACTATGCAGTATCAACTGACATCTTTTGCTATTGAAAACTTGGAAGTAGCTTGTTTTCTTTATTGACCCTTAGGAAAGTATTCATCTATTTCTTTGTCCATGAAACCACCTGTGTTTTGATCTATGCAGAATCAAGAGTTGTACAGTAATCAAGAATTACTAATTAAACTAAAACGCCTGTGACTGAAATCACAGTGAATCTCTTTGTTTTGGAAGGGTTCTCTGAAGTGAGCAGAGCAGTTCATGTAATACTGCCAGCAGACACTGTAGGAAATGAAGTGATCTGATTCACCAGAATGCTTATTCAACCATTGTATGAGACTCTAGACCTGCTCGTTGCTTGTTTTTGCAGAAATTGTGGATTTCCGGACAAACATGTGACATGTTCAGGGATATTTTGTAAGCACTTTTCATGTCATAGGTGGCATACCAAGTTTGAAATGATAATTCATATATAAACATTAGGTCTCATAGTGTACAAATAAGTAGATATCTCTTAAGTCACTCAATTTCTTTTTACACAGCTATATTTTACAACATTATTGTGTCTTATATTGTCAGCTAGACTTTCAGCAGTGGAGAAAGAATTCATTTTCTCATCTCATAAATGATATACAGGCTCAAATGTACTGATTTTGCTTTTGCTAACTACAGGGTTGGATCCATACGTCCTTCTTCTCATCCAGCCTGTACTCTCAGTGCTCAGTCCTGCTGCTCCATGAAGAGGCTGAATTGTATGTAGCTGTCGGTTGGTGATGACACATTTGAGAGCCTCTGGATAAGAATTAAAGGACAAGCAATTAAAGGGGATGTCATTGTGGCAATCTACTATAAATCACCCATCGAGGATGATGACACCAGTGAATTATTCTTTAAGGAACAGAGAGACATCTAGATCAACTGTTCTTGTCCTTGTGGGAACTTAATCTTGCCAGACATTAACTGAGAACATCATGCATATGTATTTGTAAAAACATTCATTTTTTATTATTTTTAACAATGGTGGCCAGATTAAGTTCTTTGCCCTCTGCATACCCTAGTGACATCCTTGTACTCTTTCTGAGTTGCCTGACCCTTCTTCCAAAGATGGTAAACTCTCCTTTTTTTTTCTTCTGGAGTCACAGTAAGAGCTCCCTCTTCAGCCAGGCTGGTCTTATTCCGCACTGGCTCATCTTATAGCATAAGGGGACAGCCCACTCCTGAGCCTCTAAGATTGCCTTCTTGAGCAGTGTCCAGCCTTCTTGGATCCCCTTGCCAAACTGTCCCTTCCAACTCAGGATATTCTGTGTTTCTTTGAATGTTTACTATGTGAAATATATGCTGTAAGAGTGCAACACCTCCATCTGTGTGGATTTCCAGTGGTTCTGTGAAATTCAAAAGCTCTTAGATGTTAATCTTTGATTTAAGAAGTAAAAGTATCAATTTAGGAGTAGGTGATTCATGTTAAATCAAGTGATAATTTGTAGCATAGATAGTCTGTGCATAAAAGGCATATTAAATAATTAAGATTTAATTTCATTTGAGGTTTTTTTTGAAGCAGCAGTATGGAAATTGAAGAGGTGTAAAATAGTGAATATGGAAACAAGATCAAGGAGACATGACAACAGGAATTATAGATATGTTTAAGAAAATAAGCAATAAGTATATTTTTCAAGTTATTGCAGTGCATCGGTAGCTTGTTGCATCATCTTCAAAAATAAAACCCCCTTCTATCTTTTTTTTATTATTTATTTTCAGTAACAAAGTATTCAACACAATGGATTCCCATATGGATTAGCAAATGGCGTTGTCAACAATTGCTTCTGCTTATGCATCATACCTGGTAGAGGGAATCAACAGGAAAAAAAAACTGATGAAGCTTAAATGAAAAATAAATAAAGCTGTCTTGGATGTATACAAAATGTTTCATGGAAATGGACTCATTAGTATTCAATATCACCAATTATTGTACTTAATTTGGGTTTAGGAAAATGTTGATACATCTTAAGAATATTTTATGCACACTATCAAGGGTGAAAAAGGAATTTTAAAATTTCTTTCACTTCAATCACTAAAAATATAGAATATCTGAGCATAGAAATAATGAGTGCAAGTCAGAACAATGGATTTTTTTTTGTGGTCTTATGTAATAGAATCATAGAACCATAGAATCATAGAATTACAGAATCATAGAATGGCTTGGGTTGGAAGGGAACTTAAAGATCATCGAGCTCCAAACCCCTGCCTCAGACTGGTTGCCACTCACCAGATCAGGCTGCCCAGGGCCCCATCCAACCTGGCATACATCCCCTCCAGGGATGGAGGCTATTAGTATTTATAGCTATGCACTTTTGTTTTGCTGTTTAATTTGACCAAATGAACTGCACTTTTAATTCCCTAAGTTTTTCAGTCTTTTAACATGATGGTCACATTTTATTTTGACTGTGTACTTCATTTTTGAATGTTATAACTGGAGGGAGACTCAAATTGATAATAGATTGAAGATATTACTGCAGAATAGCCACTAGGATAAGCATAATTAATCACAACAGAACAAACCTATTATTGACTCAAAAATTAATTTCAGTTGGAGATTCACCTTCAGTTAAACTTTGATTTTAGTATTTGTTCTTAGGTCAGATCTCAATATTCATACTCTCTATATGCAGAATGGCAGTTTCAAAAGATAGGAATGCAAACATGTGGGCCAAGTTCATACTGCCTATTGCTTTCTGAGGGTCATAGGTCTTCTAGGTGATCTTCTTAACTGATAAAATCCAACTCTACTTAGCAAGCATTTATAATCTAATATGTATTCCCTTGATAACATCAATGATGGTTTTTTTCCCAGTAAGTCAGCTTTTTAGTAATTTATTTATTTTCCTATGGAAAAAAAAATTTAGGGAAATTTTTGTCATTTTGGTCTAGTGACCAGGTTAAGTAAATTCACTTTCGTATGTCCCAAGTAGTATCTTCAAACATCTCTGATAAAGATTTATTTTTCTGATTTGTTCAGGGATATTTTCTGGTTGATCCTTCTGAAGACTGGCTATACCCTTGCTGTTAGGATTTTATTTCTGCAAATATTAATACAGAAATGCTGACTGGCTATTCACTTTACTGTAATTCTTACTCAATTTTTAATTATGCCCATTGGGAATTTTAACTGTTATAAATTAAGTGTCAAAATACCATGTAAATTATGGCTTTCTGTAGGATAGTGATTATTTTTTACTCTGAAAAAGCCCAAGGTATCATGGTCAAAATAGGAGCAGAGAAAATAAGATAAAGCAAATAATGTGTATTTTACTTGCTTTTTTAAAAGAAAAAAAGGATCTCCACAGTTTAGAGAATTTTCACCTTTGTTCTTCCTTTTCTTTGATCAAGGATTATTAAAGAAGCAACATGAAATAAACACAGTTGTATCTCTGACTGTACATTTCATTTATCCTTTTCTCATGTCTTAGTCTGAAACTGCAAAACTATTATGTGGTGTAATGTAATAGCTCATCAGCTGAAGTGCTCAGACTCTTTGATCTAATAAATACCTCTAGCTGTGAGTGAGAGAAACAAGAAATAAAATTCTTTAAATATTCAAGCCTCTTGAGGAGTTGAGTCTTTAGCAATGGTTCATTATTTTTTTCATGGTCAAGATATTAAGTCTTTCTTAATATACTAAATATAAGAGCTAAACAAACCAATGAAATATGCTACAGTAGATTCAAGTGTTTTATTGAATGCCAGTGCAAAACATTCAGCTAACTGTACAGTTGTATCACTGCATCTTCTGCATCTGCAATCTGAGAAAAAAAATATTCTTCTGTCATGTACATATGTAATATAAATAAGTCGAGGTTTCTTGATCTTCAATTCCAACTCTGATGCATATTCTCCTTTTTTATATCTGCAGATTCTGCCTGGCACTGTTCCTTTTATTTATCTTTGGTGGTCCTTAGGAAACAAATTTCAGACCTCTGAATCTTAAAAAAAAAGGCAGTGTCAGCAGTTCCTGTGTTATCTTCCAGGAGATAATTGTTCACATTTCTTCCACGTTTCTGAAAATGTCTCTGATGTTCAGTTCCATAGGTTTTGTAGTATGGTAAGAAATGTTATTTTTAATGGATAGGTGAGATGAGAATAGAAGCAGCAGGAAATTATTATTTACGTCTATTCCTATCCTCTTCAGCTTTTGTTTTGTTTCAATGCATTCTGTTGAGCTTGTTTTTTTCTTTCTTCATTTTTCTTCATTTTTTTCAAGACTACAGAATTCTAATACTTTAGGGAAAAAAAAAAATCACCTTCCATAATAGCACAAATGAGGAACTCATTATCTGCTGAAGACTGGAGATCTTTGATAAATTAAATGGCAGTTTAAATAACAGGCTATTTCCAAATGTGGAAATATGAGGAATGAAATCTCATGTCTACAGCTCAGAAATGTAAAAAGTAAGATTTCCACATTAGTGTTTATGAAAACCTCCTATGTCAGCTTAAGAAACCGGTGAAATCCTGCATTTGAAACTTGGAAATGTGCATGTATAGTCTGTTAAAATCCATGCACACAAAGATTATCTTCACAGGTGTTATAAAATCCCTTCTATTAGTTATCTTAGACTTGGTTAAAGCTCTGGGTTGATTCTAATATTTTTCATCTCTTTAATATTTTTTTGCCTCTGTACATTTCCCTGACGCTGAACCAAAATTTTGATTTGCAGTGCTCTAAGCTTTCAAGGTCATGTGGAAGCAGTGAATCAATGCAAAGTGAATGCTCCTTAGCTGTGTGGAAGGCAGTGGGTTTGCACTGTGCCTTTGCAGCATTGCCTCATGTGGCCCCTGCGTGTTACTTGCTGCTTTTTTTTGCAGTGGAAAGTTGGTGTATCACAGGCAATGTCATGTCCTGTTCTCATTACACTCTGTCAAGGCAATGACATTAATTTGTGTCCATTTGAATAATATTCTTTGTCATTTGGAAAGAGATCTTGTGACAGCCATGAGCTTTGTTTAGCAAAAAACACTTTTAAGAAATTGCAGTTATGAGAGACTTCATTTCACAAGAAAGAATGAGTAGTTATTAGCTGAAACCCATTAATTTTAATTTCAGTTTGACCATTTGCAAGAGAGGGAAGATAGACATAATCCCCTTTCCATGGAAATCTAAATCTAAATCTTTAATAAATAAAATGGCAACACTTTATTTTAATTTCTGAATACTGTCTTTTTTTTTGTATTTCCAAGCTCTTCAGTCTGTCTTTGTGCTTACGGTAGGAGTCTTCTCCATGCCTGTTTTTTTTATTTTTTTTTCTCTGGTATCTGTAACAAATTGAAGAAATGAATTTCTCAGAGGTGGGTGCGCCACGTGAGTTTCCGCCATTTTAAACTCTTCCTTCAGTCCTGGAGGCCTTTTCATCAGTTGCTAGGCCAGCTGTGATAGGCACAGGGCCACATCCTTGCCCTACACAGGGCACCTGGCTGCCCCTCTCCACCCAAATCCAGCCAGTTATGCCCAGTGTAGCAACCTAACATTTAAGAGATTCAACCTGTAAAAATACTGCTTTTCAAATTGATAACGAGCATATGAAGAGGAGGTAATGTGGTTACACTGTGACTGAGACTACTAATGGGAAGTAGTAGTACAGGTCAAAGTTTTTCTTGTTAACTGGGAAAAAAGATTGGAATATTGTGCAGGAAGAATTGTATAATTCTGAAAACTGAAACCAAACAAACACTCTCCCAACAAAAAAAGCCTGTTCTTGCACTTAGAAAATATTCTGCCTGAAGCTGAGGTGATGAAACAGGAATAAAGCAATTCTTGTAAGCTATTCAAGGTTAGCAGGGTGTCTACCCATGAAAATGCAAATATAGCCGCAGGAATTATCAGTTCTATGTATTTTTCTTGACATACATGTTAATGACATAAGCCCTAAGTAGAAATTATTTTTCTGGGCATCAATTTTAATGAAAAATGAGCTTAAAGTACAATTGAAATAGAGATGGGCAAGAAGCAGTACTAGTTTTATCTAATGTGGAGAAAAGTTTTATCTCTCTAAGGTAGAAAATGATGAGAGGATGAGAGCGGATTTGATTAGTTTCCATAAATGGCTGTTTTGTAAATACCACACTAAAAAACACACAAAAAAAGAACTAACCACAATGAGAATTTTGTAAGCGTTCAAGAAATCTTAACTTTACACCAGACTGTGTAGTAAGGAAGCATACTTTCTCAAAAGTAATTGTTTTCTATGTGCTAAGTGAATTGATAAGTAATATAGATTTTCTTGTTTATACAAGGACTCAACAACTCAGCTACTACTATCATAAAGTCCTATCTTACGGAGATTGTAATGGTCAAATGGAATTAGTACGTCTTTCTTTTATCAGTTTCCATATTAAGTTCAAAGTCACTAGCTGAAGTGAGTAACACTATTAGAATTTCAAAGCTGGATTAAAATTCTTCTGAAGGTAGTCATTATTTAAAATGAATGTCTAATATATCTGAGTATATGAGTTAAGTACCATGAAATTAACCAGCTTTTGTTTAGGTGTTCGCATTTTTTTTTTCAGACTGGTGTTTCTATCACTTAGAATCACTCCTGATGACAAGCTTATTCAAGCTAATTCATTCTGATATTGGACTTTGTCCTTTCCTCTTTTGCAATTTTAAGCCTAAATTGAGTCAGACTCCTATTTTGGAATATCACTTGTGCTTCCTAGTAGAAAATTATCATCTCCTTTTGAAGCCAGTGAAAAGACGTTAGATTATCAGTTTGGCTTGAAAGCTGAGAAGGAAGTCAGGTAGGATGATTTTGAAGATATGATGGTCACTTTCACTCTCATATGTACATCTGAGGGCTAGGTGAAGTCTTGCAGAGCCTCATTAAGTTAATGTAATAAAGAATAGGAGCTGAGCATATGGTATGCTTCCCCACTGTTTCTGTATTCATTGCCAGTCCTGAACCACACAAAGTTTCATGTATTCAAATTAAATTGTCGTATGACATATTGTAATATGTCATACAATATTTTTTATTGTCATATTTCACAGCCAGTGAGTATCTGTATGTGCTTTTAGGTAAGTTCTGTGTGATCACGTTCCTTCTTGACACTCTTGAGAACTCCATGGACAGAACTACATGGCTTGTGTAGCTAGCTTAGATGTTTTTGTATACAGAGTCTTTCTTACTCTTCTGTTTGAAAGAAATTAGTCAAATAATTCTGGTAAAGCAATATTCATAAACAAGAGAACCCTACTGCAGCATGGTTGCAGTCTCCAAATGGTATTCATTTCAATGTGACATTGTGGCCAAACAGCACAATGTTTGTATGGTGTAAGAAATTATTACAGTGATATCAATGTGGTATCTAATTATCAAGGAATATCAAGCAGGAAGGAGCTGCACAGCCTGAAGCTCTACTCTTTTATATTTAAAAGTATTTGCAATAGGAAAGATGAAGGGCTTAACGAATAGACCGAGAGACATTCTGTTTCCTAAGCACATGAAAATGTTTCTTGTGATCTAGCGCTAGAATTCCGTGAGGAGAATTAGTCACTGCTGCAAAGTCTCCAGCAAAGTCTTACAGAAATGTTTTGATCAAGTCTATGACCATTCTGCTCTCCCCAGATAAGCTATCTTAGGAGTTATCTTAGCATTTTTACCATCTTATTTCTGCCAAGATTTTGTAAACATCAGATCTTGAATTTTTGTATGAAGGTTAGAGAGGTCTCAGCAGATATGTGAAAACTAGGCTTTGAAGCCTAAACCAGCATATCTGCCATGTGTTGAGACCATTAACTCACTACCTATTCTAAAATGTAAGTGATGGCTTCATACAAACACTAGGAAAAATATTTAATTGACTCAAGTGCCTCCATTGGCTTGTCTTTCAAATGATGCAGTTTCTAATGGTGACTTGTGTCTTTGGATTTTGGCTTGATATGAAGAAAGAATGATTTTCTGTCTCTTCTTGGTCCTTTCTTATTTTCACAAAGGTTTTTGCTTACTCTATTTTGAATCTGGAGAGCTTCTTCCTTGCAATACTACAGCTTTCTGCTGACAGTAGTATCTACATTTGAAAATTTAAATCATACTTCATGAGATGGATGCTAATAGTTTCTTTGTTTTCTGATAAGCAATATTTTGTATAACATCAGGTAAATTATAAATTAACTGGCTATAATGCTTTTACTTTGTCTCTTCAACCTTTTCAAGCAAATATCATTCCAGATGTTACGTCTCCAATAAATGAACAATAATAAATCACAAGTGCAAGAGCCCAGAACAGTCTGTCTCTCTCTACTCATTCTGAAGTTTTAAAGGAGAAATCTCATTAGCTAAACCTAGCAGGAGCTCAGCTGTACTTAACTAATGATCCTTCACATATTCTCACTCCTCTGGGCCATTTGGAAGGTCAGGAGTAAAGGGTGAATGATAACTTCTATACACAAAGCACAGCTGGAATCTGGCACAGATTTACCAGTGGAAGCACAATCTACTTTCTACATAAATAACATTTTTTTGATTTCTGTTGCACCTGCATAGATTTTCTTACCACTTCCAAGATTATATTACAAAAGAGTCTGCAGAAAACTATGATCAAGTTCCCATTAGTATCATAAAGTTTGAACATTTGTCCAGGTTATTAGAATGAGAGACAAGTGCTATACTTTAATGTATGCTCATTAATTGTCTATCTTGCATTTGTCTTTTTTTTTTTTTCCTTGTTTCGTGTGTGAAGAATGCCAAGAATGAATCTATATGCAGCTTTAACTTGGGCTTGGGTGACGTTGCTGACCTACTGTTGATGCATACTGTTTTTCTTACTAGCAGATCATGGGAATTGGTCTAGTTTTTGGTGCTCTGCTTTTATCCTTTTAAAAGCAGTAAATCTCACTAAAGGCACTTTCAGAGTATAATGGAAATATGATAAAGATTTATCCTTAAATATATGGAATACCTTTCATCAAAGACTGTATTACTCTTATATGGATATGAAGTACATCTTGTACATCAATATAAGATCAAGGTTTTGAGTTGGGTTTTCATCATGAAAGTGTATATCAGAGAAAGAAATATTCATAATGCTTTTTTGGGTGAAAATGTGGCTTTACAAAGAGGGGAAAATGCCTCAATGTAACTGCCTGGAGTCTTTGTTCCCTTTTCTAAATTGCTTTTTATTTTTATTTTTTTAGTATGAAGCTTTTACTGCAAATATTTTGAAGCAAAAACAATGAAATAGAATCATGTGGCCAATAGCACTCACTTGCTTAAGCTGTGTTTTGTTGTCAAATTGAAAGTTATTTTCTGGCAAAGCTTTTATTATAATGATATGATAAAAACTTTGAAAAGCACAAAGTTTGTACCAGTAATAGCTTTTTGTCATAATAGGTACATTTTTTTAAGCTTGCAGTAGTACAATTCAGTGTTTTCTTTTGTTTTGTTATCCATACAGCAAGTTTGCTGATAACACCAACCTGAGCAGTGCAGCTGATACAGCACAATAAAAGGGATGCCATCCAGAGGGACCTCGACGAACTCAAAAGGTGGGCCCTTGTGAGCCTAGTGAGGTTCAACAAAACAAAGTGCAAGGTTTTCCACTTGGGTCAAGGTAATCCCAGATACGTGTACAAACTGGGAGAAGAAATCTTTGAGAGTAGCCCAGCTGAGAAGGACTTAGGGGTTCTGGTTGATGAGAAACATGAGCCAGCTGTGTGTACTTGCAGCCCAGAAAGCCAACAATATCCTGGGCCGCATCAATGGAGGGGTGGCAGCTGGGCGAGGGAGGGGATTGTTCCCCTCTACTCTGCCTTTGTGAGGCCCCAGCTGGACTACTGCATCCAAGCCTGAGGCCCTTAGTACAGGAAAGATGTGGAACTTTTGGAGCAGGTTCAGAGGAGGGCCATGAAGATGATCCAAGGGCTGGAGCTTGTGTACTTGGGAAGATAGAAGGAAAAGGGATGACTGAGACAAAGTTTTTAAGTGCTTCAGAAGGGATGACAGAAAAGGTTTTGACCTGTGCTAGGTGACAATCTGAGAAGCCAATGAGATGTGTCAGAGAGAAGACAGTGGAAAATAGAAATAAATTAAACAGGTACCACATGAGTGGAGTTGCACAGAGCAGTAGCCAATTTTGGGGTTTTTGTTTTGTTTTGTTTTGCTTTTTTGAAATGTAGTAGACAAAATGTGTAAATTCAGTAGCTGATAGAAAGTTACCGTGTCATATAAGCAGAAAAGCTAAGTTTCTGCTTTCTGCAATGATATAATGACTAAGCAAAATATTGTTAGGATTTCTAGAAATGTTGATTTTTAAGAGAATTTTAAGAGGATTTTTTTTTATTTTTTTTTATTTTTTGATCCTTAAGACAGAAAGAGTATTCACCAGAATGTGAGGCAAAGGAAATAATGCCTGGGAGTTAGTTCAATGAGAAAGCAGGAAGCAAAGTTATAGAACAAGATCTGGAACAAATAAAAGCGAGATTTGGAACTGAAAACAGTGGTATCAGAAACACATACAGAATAAATGACATTTTACCCCAAGGAAGGACTTTGTCTGTAGATATTCCATTACGTTCTAAAACATTAGTGAAAGTTGTGATGAGTCCAGCCAATTGACAAGACATAGAACTGACAGCCAACACACTGAGCTGAGAGTTGAATTTATACAAATGACTGTTATATTCAAAACTAGCAAAAAAACCCCAAACACCTGAGGGAATAGTGATGAAACGGATATGTATGGTCAATCATTTAGCCTTGATATGCTCCATTCCTGGGAAATTGTATGAAAGTTATGAATAAAAAAGGGGAATTTAGAGAAGCAGCCTTAAAACCAAATACAATGATTGTTTGTAAGGAAGAACTAATGAATTAATAGTAGACTACTAGCAGAAGGGCTAAGAAAGCTGTCAATAAAAAGTTTTAAATTTACAGCCTGCAGAAGAATTCAGATGCTGTATTTAAGTAAATAATCAGGAAAACAAGAACAACAACATGTCCTCACCAAAAAACTGTATTCTGCACACCTTCCACATTCCTGCTGAAGCTCCGCCTAGTGTGTCTGGTGGAGGGAAATATTGTTTTTCAAGTTTGGAAACCAGATGTACTTAACTGGTGGAGGAAAGGGGAAGGGGGAAGGAGAGAGGATAATACTGGGGGAGAAGAAGAGAGGAGCTGTTCCAATTATTAGACCATGGGAAAGTTTTGGCAAAGCTCTTAAGGAACTGAATCTTGCATAAGAACATATTAAAAGAATTTTCAGTTTTGTCTGCAGTGCAGTGAGCTTTAAAAGGCTGAAGTATTTTACCTTTTCCTTGTTTGCTTTGGCTATTCTTCCTCCAGCCATTTGAGCTCATCAGTCCGAGAAGCCCCGATTTTATAACAGCTTCTCAAGAAGCCTTTATAAAGATCACGAACTATCACTGAATATATTACATTATGCATTTTTATACATTATTTTTTCTTTTCTGTGTTTGCTGGGGACTTATTAGTGCCTCATAAAGGGCTAAGGATAATCTGTCGTTCCTGTAAAATTGCTTTTATTATTTATTCTCTCTATTTGTAGTAACTTAGATCATTTGTCATACTGAGTTGTGACTATTTTTTTGGCTGATGTTCTTTCCCTGATGGCATCTGTATTGAGAATTTTGTATTGGCAAGGTGAAAGAAGGCAAAAAATATATTTATATCTAAACTCAATTTCAGGTTGTTTGAAGGAAATAGGCTATATATGTTAATATAATCAGTTGGTGATAGAAGACTTTAATTTGCTTAATTCAGGACTCCTTGATCTATCTGAATTTTTCAATGGAAATTTTTATTGAACCAGGGGTAATTATAGGACAGTAAAAATTCAGCTAATATTGATAACAACTCATTTGGTTTAAAATCATAATGAAGATCTCTGAATTTTTAATGCTATGAAACTTTCACTAATAAATAGTAATTACTCAAATGGTATTTTATTTTTGGTATGATTATATCTGGAGTAAGGCAAGCTTACTGGCATGTAAACTTGTAATAATTTCCATACTGAAGAGGAACTAGATTGTGGTAATTTGATTTATGGTAAATATTATGTCCCTTTGGAAGTAGTTTCATCCATCTGATTCAAGGGAAGTAGCTTTAAGGGGCCAAATTCTGTTTTATTGAGCATGAAATAAATACTTATCTGATTTTTGGACACTGAGTATTGATCTACAAATGTAATCAAAATCCTGAGTCAATGACAAATTCTTGTGCTGCTGTAGCAAGTCATTTAAATAATACTTTTGATATGATTAAAGCACTGTGAATAAGAAATCCACTACTAATGTTTGAGCTGCATTGATTCTGCAGTGTGAGGAGCACATTATCTTATAAATGAGCTGTCAGAAATCTAATTATATACAATTATATAAATCTAATTTTATATTATCTGGTTATATTTTCTTGAAGAACATCACAAAGATAAAATCTTAGTTCCAGAAATTACACTAAATGTATGCTAGCTAAAGGACAGATGAGATTTTTTTAATAGTCAACAGGGAACTGAGTTGGGATAAATAACCTGTGTGTTTCTCAGATAAATTTACATTTCATTCAGAAGAAACTTGAATCTTAGTTTCGTATCAGCATATATCGTTTTTTGAAAGCTTGTTTTAGAATATATGCTCTTATTTAAAAACATGATGTCTAATATATGCCTTAATGAAGGATACACTAGGGTACTTTGTGGTTCTTTTTTCAAGTAGTAATATGGTTGAATTGACTATTCTCTATCATCAAGGCTAATTGATTGATTTACTCTGTAAATAATCCTCTGTTAGGCTTACTCCCCAGTCTCTGGGCAACTAGAAGAGGTGGACGCAGTAGTCACATTTCTATAAATAAGGGTGTGTTACTTATACCTTCCTTGTATATGGCCAGCAATAACTTGTACCTTCCAAGGATGTAGCTCTATGAATTTCATTAACCAAATGTTTGTAATGAAACGTCAGAAAACTTGTAGCCATTTGTATAAGAAAAATATTCTACTTTCTTCTTTTTTTCCTTTATTTTCCATAATAAAGTGGGGTCACATTTCTATATCAGAGCTCTGTTATTACATGTTTAATCAAACTCTAAATCAGACTGTGGTTTATCTCAGTAAGTATCACTGGTATCTTTAAGATGCAAATAAATGGTGTTGTAGATTTATAAGATATGTTTACGATGAAATAAAATCCTAATTATTTGAGGTATTACAGAGCAATTTGCTAATTACTTGTTGAGATATCCTGAATTTATTTCAGCTCCAAAGTATACTTTTTACCAATTGTTTGAAGTCATGAATCCAGCTATAGGATTTGTAATATGTGTTATAAATGTCTAAACATTTTATTAGCCCAGGGATTCATTTAGAAAGCATGGTTAGTTTTCATAATGTTTAAGACTGGACTTAAACTTGGTCCATAGATGAAATTTGGGTGCTGGTAAATTTTCTGTGAAAAAATATTCATTCAAAAAAATGGGGACTTTTCCCCCTCGATTTTTTTTTCAAATTTTTATTTACATATAAGATTTGCTTCACTCCAAATAGCAGCATTGAACTGAGTTCCTTAATCCTGAGAACAACTTTTGATCCTGGGACCCATAAAAATAGGGTCATATTCACTGCATTTCTATAGAAGGGAAATTATTTTTCTAGTATTGAAAGCATTATACTATTAAATAACAGATTCTGAGGTCTTTTTTTCTGTTGCCACAATGCAGAATATTTTAGTAATTTCTGCCTTAGCCATTTCTGATACATTTTTCTAGTGTATTCCTTTCTTCTTTCTTCATTTTCAATAATCAACAGTGTGTCAAGCTCTTAAATATACTTCATTAAATCACAGGTGCTGTCTCTTGCTAGGTATTGGATGGATGTAGAATAGAAAACAAAAACACCAGTAGGCAACTGCAGTCCAAATATCAAAAATATTTTTGAGAATACATCAAAAGATAAAGGATTGTTTGAGAAAGGAATGCTAATCATGTAAATGCAATCATGTAAATGTGCTGATCTCTGTGCACTTCTCAGATTTCTGGTGACATTTTTCAATGTGTCGTTATAGCCCATGTGGATGAGATGAGACTAAATACAGAAATCAGGTGCAGAATTTTTTAAGCTGGACTTAATTCTCAATTTGGGATCGTGTAGGTACCAAGATGGAGTGAGATGACTGTTTTATAAATTCACTGGACCATGTGCAAGCTTCAAAACCTTTCTGTAAAATGTTGGCATGGCTCAGTGTTTTGTACATCAATAACACTGGCTTTGGTGAGATGGGTTCCATGCAGTCTTTAGGTCTCTTGAAATATTTCAGCTATGGCTTCAAAGCCTCTGCTTTCATCTTGAGCTGAGACTGATGTCTGTCAGATTGTATGGTATGTGGGAAATGTGGCTTAGGGGATACAACAGCGGATGGGCATTGTGGTTTAACACTAGTAGGTAGGCAAGCACTACACAGTCACACCATCACTTCCCCTGCTCAGCAAAACAGGGTGT
Organism: Numida meleagris; assembly: GCF_002078875.1. Taxonomy (NCBI): domain Eukaryota; kingdom Metazoa; phylum Chordata; class Aves; order Galliformes; family Numididae; genus Numida; species Numida meleagris. The sequence continues at coordinate 18,985,315 of NC_034416.1, forward strand.
TAAAATACAATGAAAAATCTCATGGGTTGAGATGAGGACATTGCTCACCATTTGCTGTCACAGGCTAAACAGGTGGAGCTTGTAGAAGATTAATTTATTGCCAATTAATAACAGCATAGAGCAGTGAGAAATAAAAGCACACTGTAAACATCTTTTGCTCATTCACCTTTGGATTATTATTCTCTGCTACTAATTCCATGTATCTGGTTAGTACTTGAGAAATTTTAATTTGCTAATAATGTATTTTCATCAAAGAATAATTGTACCAATATCAAATAATAGCAGATTAGAATCCATATTGCAGTTTCAATAATTCATTTTCAATGCAGTAATTTAAATTTATTAATGAAGTTACATTAGCTGGTATTAACTTGTAAAATTAAATGCTTTTCATGTGAGTTTTGTGGTACATATTACAATCAAACTCTTAATTTAATTTACATTATTGATTTTCATAAGACATATAGACAGAATACTCGTATATAACCGAAAAAAATTGATATCTAATGTGCTAAATCAAAGCTTTGATCAGCATTGTTATATTGAATATTAATAATGATTTATGAAAAGCAGTTTGAAAACTTAGAAATTCAGAGTTGAACTAGCAACAGAGCGTCTCTTTAAAAACGTAAGCCAGGCAACAGACCCTGTGGTTAACTAAGCATCATGTACAACTTTAACAGTTCTGTTGCATTCAGCATTACATGAGTTGTTTGCCTGCCTGGCTTGCCAGTGACTATCAGCTGCCTTTGTCCTTATCTGCACGCAAAGAGTAAGCGGTTGAGCAGTGCCTGATAAACAGATAGATAGACTATTCTGGCATTTCTGGTAATAATCAATTGTCATTCCTAATGTGATTAATGCTTTTAGCTCCTTCCAGTGGAAGTTTGTGAGTTTTGTTTTGTTTTGCTTTTTTTTTCCCCCAGTAGAAATAGAAGCCTAGAAGTTAAGAAAATACAGAACATTGTGGTGAAAGATCACTTGGAGTTCACAGTGATGTGATGGAAATGCTTACAAAGTATTTACTTAGCTCCTGATATCAAGGAAACAATGTTTTAATGGAAGAAGACTTCTTTTATGCCAGATGTGAAAATTTTGGAGGTACAAGTAGTGCCTTAACATACTTTCTGAAGTACTGAAATAAAGTACTGTTACAGGAGTAACAGTAGTAGTGAAGCAGAAGTGCAAATGTGTTAGGATGGATTAACTATCCTTGTTCCACTGCAGTTCATGAGCTGAATCTAGAATAGCTCTCTAGATATTTGGTTAAAACAGATATGTTGCCAATTTTCGATCAAAGGAACCATCAAAGCAATCTATATGGCTTTATGTTCTCTTGAGATCTAAAACTTGCCTCTGATAATTCCGGGAAACCTATGAAATCCTGTTTACTGGATATAAGGCATAAAGGTTACTGTTTATGAAGACATTTCTTAGAACATTACAAACTGGATATTGTTACTGCTTTCTTCTGTCATTGCTGTGCTGAAGTCCAAGCTTCCTGTTACCACATTCTGTCCCTGGGACTGTCCTGCTGCTTCTCCATTTTTGTATCTGCCTCTCTACTATTAGTTACTTCTAGCTGTAAAGACTGACCAGATAAACATTGAATCAGGGAATTCTAATGACAAAATCAGAGCTATTGAATTAAAGGGCATAAGACCTAGTTTGGGTCTGCAGAAGTTTCTCAAACAGCTAAAAAGGTAAAAGGGAATATGTTATATGACAATTTTTTTTGCACACTTGAAAGGTGATGTTTAATTTGGAAAGCTATGAGGAAAGCTCAGTGAGGAATAAATCATTATTCTGTAATGTAGGTTTTAATGAATTCATGCAGATTCAGCAAGATTCACCTTAAAAGCAGAAACTGCAAGGTAAGCTGTTAGTATTCCTTCTGCAGAGGTAGTTTTCCTGGAATCTCACTTCTAACAAATCTTATGCTGTTTACACCTATAGCTTTTGATCTTCCATCCACACACCAGCTGTCAGGAAAACACCAAGCCTATGAATTACTAATTAGATACATTGTTTGGAAAGCTCAGCACTCTTTCCACAGAGTTCACAGCATATGAACAGTACAAGTTTTACTTTTGCTAATGATATATTGTATAGCTTGTTTGGCAGTGTGATTTATTATAAATCTCTCTTTTGTTCAGCCCTGAAGTCAGGTTGACATATTTAATTACAGTTGCTTGTCATCAAAGGTCATGTTTTTCAAAATGGAAAGAGATGCAGTGCTTTTTAAAATAGTTCTTTTATAAGAAAGAAGTCAGCTGCCCATGAGAGGCAACAGTGTGATCATGCTGTCTCAAAAAAAAAACCCTATTAATCAAATAGTAGAAATAATCTTTGGCACTCAAGAGATAGGAGTCTTTTAAAAGGAGCCAAACAGGCTGTGTTACCTTTACAACCTGTGTGCTAGTTTGCTCACGTTTTTCTGTTTCATAGGGTCATAGAATCATTTAGGTTGGAAAAGACCCCCAAGATCATTAAGTCCAACCATTACCTAACACTAAACCATGTCCCTAAGCTCTACATCCATATGTTTCTTAAATACCTCCATGGATAGTACCTCCTTCATTTCTCTGGGCAGCCTGTTTTAATGTGTAGCCACCCTTTCCCCTGGTGCAACTTGAGGCTGTTTCTTCATTTTCTATCACTTGTCATCTGAGAAAAGAGACTGACATCCACCTCCATAGAATCATAGAAGCATAGAATCAGAATGGTCTGAGTTGGAAGGGACCTTTAGGATCATCAGTTCCAATCATCCCCATCCAGCCTGGCCTTGAATGCTTCCAGGGAGGGGGCATCTACAACCTCACTGGACAACCTGTTCCAGTGTCTCACCACCCTCACAATAAAGAATTTCTTCCTAATATCTAGTCTAAATCTAACCTCTTCCAGTTTAAAGCCATTTCCCCTCATCCTGTCACTACCTGCCCTTCTATTGCCTTGCTGCAATCTCCTTTCAGGTACTGTAGAGGTTAAAGAGGTCTCTCCTCAGCCTCCTCCTTTTCTTCAGACTAAACAATTACAGTTCCCTCAGCCACTCCTCATATGTCTTGGTTTCTAGTCCCTTTACCAGCTTTGTTGCTTTTCTTTGCATCATGCTTACGTTACTCAGTACCCATCTTGTGGTGAGGGATCCCAAACTGAACACAGTAATTGAGGTGCAGTCTCACTAGTGTCGAGTACAAAAGGACAATCACTTCCCACGTCCTGCTGGCCACGCAATTTCTAATGCAGATCAGAATGTCATTGACCTTCTTGGCCACCTGGGCACACTGCTGCCTTGTGTTCAGCACACTGTCATCCAGCAATCCGAGGTCCATTTTTGCTGAGCAACTTTCCAGCCACTGTGCCCCAAGCCTAAGGAGCAGTAAGGGGTTGCTATGACCCATGAACAGAACTTAGTCTTGCTTAATGCCATGCAAACAGATGTGTCCCATTGAGCCAGGATGCTTCTACAAAGCCTTCTTACCCTCAAGCACATCAGTCAACTTGATCTCCTCATTAAGTTGGCCGATAAAAATATTAAACAAAACTAGGCCCAATATGGGGGGCCATTGTTAGCTTCAGCGTGTCCCTAAGAAGCAGCATCTATTTACTGAAAGGGAGGAAAAGAGCACAGTGTCAGGAAATCATTTTAAATACTATGATGGATGATGCATTTTTCATGCTATACAAATGCAGTTTAGTCTGTCTGCCTCCCACATCTATCACTGGTTGCCTGTATAAGAATGGTTTGGTTGCAGCAGCTACAAATCCTTCATATACTGCCAGTATCTCTTTTTCAGTTGGAGTGAAGCGGACCTCTGATCCTCTATATCTCTGACTCCAAAACCCTAAAGGTTAACCTTGAATCTCCCCCAGGGCTTTCCCAGAGGGTTCAAGTTGGGCCAGTCTTCCTGGATGCAGTGTAGAGAAGGTTTATTAAATCTTGTCATGCCCACACTGGCTCAAGGGCTACTCCATGAACTATCTCCTGTTTAATTTGTTCAAAGGCTTGTTGTTGCGCAGAGTCCCATGTGAAATAGTTCTTCTGGGTCACTTGATAGAGAGGGTTTACAATCAGACTGTAATCTGGAATATGCATTCTCCAGAAATTCACAAGAAAGCTTGTGTTTCATTTATACTAGTTGGGGGAGATATAGCAGTTATTTTGTTGGCCACATTTATGGGGATCTGACAATGTCCATCTTGCCATTTTATTCCTAAGAACTGGATCTCCTGTGCAGGTCCCTTGACCTTACTTTGCTTTATGACGAAACCAGCTTTCAGAAGGATTTGGATTACCTTCTTCTGTTTCTCAGAAACTTCCTCAGCTGTCTTACCCCATGCATTGATGTCACTAATGTATTGCAGGTGTTTATGAGCTTCCACCTGTTCCAGTGCAATCTGGATAAGTCCATGACAAATGGAAGGGCTGTGTTTCCACCCCTGGGGCAGTTGATTCCAGGTGTACTGGATGCCCCTCCAAGTAAAGGCAAACAGTGGTGTGTGCTCTGCTGCTGTTGGGATTGAGAAAAATGTATTGCCATATCATTTGTGTCATACCACTTGGCTGCCAGAGTGGGAACATGACTGGGAAAATCTTTTGAAACCTTTATCTTCTCTGAAGAGCATTATGTGTTGTGGCAATTCCGGATCATGCTCTCATTTAATTATTCTAGTTGCGCTACATAAATCCATCTCCAGAATCTAGATGAGCTGGTGTGAATCCATCTGTTCACTGTAGAAGGTCAGAACAGAAATACATGCTGAAAAGAAAGACATACAAGCTTCAATTACAAGCAGTTACAACTGCCCAAGTCTGCATAGCTTACAGTCTGTTTTTGAGTAATCCCAGTTAGGGCAGATGTGACTAATCACTCAAAACACTTTGTTTAACAAGGATTTGTCATTTGTGAATTCTGCAGGAATAATTCAGCAATTTCTTAATGTAATGTATTCCACTCTTCTATGCAGGCATAACCTCAGTGGCATTATTGTAGAGCTGATAAATTGTCAAAGCTGCCACAAGGTTGCTCTCAGAATCTTCTGTTTATGATTTCATGTAGTTCTGACTCAACCTCCAGGTTGACAGTATTTATTTCTAAATAGATTAATATTCTGGATGAGGACTGCAGCAGGTCCTCTAAGTAAAAAGTCACAAAAACTCCACAGCAGGTTGATTTGCAGACACTTTCTTCTTCAATAACATTCTATAATATCCTTTAGTATATTGAAAGTAGAGGCTCATTTGTCAGTAGACTTCAACAAAATTGTCACTACACAAATGATTTCTCTTTGCTGATGGTATTCTAATTTTAATGGAAATATACTAATTCACTTGAAAGCTCCTTTAGTCATTTCTCTTGTCTGAGTGGAAAGGAAAACCAACCAAACATACACACACACAAAAAATGGTCATCCTCCTGAAAACTGGATTGTCTGATCTTTTGTTTTTAAACCATGAAAAGAGGGAATTTCAAGTATCTGGTTGTTAATATGTGTTAAAAAAAAAGGAAAATAAAGCAACAAAATTAGAGCACTTCAACATATCTTTTAAAGGACATTGAAGAAGTGATGAAGTGATCCAAATTATTAAATTTAGTTCAGACTGTCAAAAAATGAAGTTGACTGAAATTTAAAGTTTTCAACAGAAGAGTAGGTGCTTACAATATGATTTCTAATACTTAGCTTATATCCTTGAAATTACAGGAGATTTTTTGTTGATCAGAGAAATGGAAAGCCGTATTTCATTAAAACATCCCTGACAGGTTTTCACTGTCTATCAATTTACATCATACTTCTTTGAGTTAATGGAAATTTATTGAATTTTTTTTTCTCACTTGAAAATTTAATTTTGTGATGAAGCTTCTTGGAACCCATAACTCAATGATTTGAAATAATGTCTGTTCAAACTTGATCTACCTTCTTTCTGGAAGGTACTTTGTAGCTATTACCAGTATTGTAAGCCAGTTACTGAAACTGAAAATTTTGCACAACAGGGATGTCAATGTTGTTGAGAGTGATTACTTTGAAATATGGCACAACTGAAAGAAGGTAAACTAAATTATCTTTACTTCCTGAAAATGGAAGAGAGTGAGGTGCAACACGTGTTCATGTGTAGTTCATTGACTTCACAGGGGTCATGGCTGTAACACAGCAAGATAGGTGAACAACACAGACCTGGAGTGCCAGAGAATCTTTTCAACTTGATAGGTAATATCTAAAATATGTTACAGTACAGTCAGAAATTAAGCAGAATATAAACAAGATACAAACAATCTGTTTATCCAAACCATCTGTATTTCTGGGAGCATTGTACAAGATTTCATCTTCTAATTATCAAATAATGTTGTCTTGTCAGCATTATTTGGAAAGAAAACCAAGACTAAGGGACAACACTGTGAGCATACATAACTGCTTCTGTCCTGAGCAGATTACCTGTTTCAGTTAATTACACCTGTGCGAAGCATTTGTTGGGTAATCTTGGAGGAGTTACAAGTGAAGACTTCCTAGCTTCTGTTTGAACATCAATACTCTGAGCCAGAGAATGAAATACAACTCATCTTCTCTTGATTAATTCATGCCCTTGCCCTCAACATGGTAGATGTACAGACAGCAACACAGTAGAAAATGAGGTAAGCAACAGGGTGTCAGCACTGCAGTCAGACTGACTGAATAGAAGTCCTCAGGCTGTTAATTCTCTTTCTGAATGGGTTTACATTCAGAACTTCACTGCATCCCATAGAGGTTACCATAGTAAGATAATAAAGTATGTTAGTATAAACTGGGCTGCCATATATATATATATATAAAAAATATAATTGAAAACAAATCAAAAAGAAAATGGGAATAACTACGTCGGTGTTTGTTTTTTTCAAACTCAGTAGCGAACATAGGTTTTTAAAAGAAATTATAGGGCATGTGTGAAAAAAAATTGAAAGGAAAGTTGCTCTACAACAGTTTCTGCTGTTAGTTTTTTTTTTTGTACCTCGTCAAATGTGGCAATGTATACCACTTGCATAGTATGGCATATGACTGGATAACAATTTTTAGTTTGACTAATGGGTCTTTATATGTATAAAGTAAATGAATTATTTATATATATATTATGCTCTGAATATACTGATTTGAAGTTCATTGCAGATCTTGATTGTATCCTTGTAGACACTCAGTAACTACTTTTCATTTAGATGGCTGCATAAAAAAAGGACACCACCAAAACTGCAATGCCTCCTCCCTTCCCCAGTATTTCTGCTTTATCATAAAAAACTAGAAGTAGGTGGTAATTGATTTAGTAATTATGGAAATCCAACATACTTCAAAGCACTTGCTTGAAATCTGAAAGAGGAAATGATAAAGTTGCCATTTCTAGTACTCTATTAGCTATTGCATTAAAAAGATTTCATCAAATGTCAGCTGAACAAGGTACATTTGAAATAAGCAAATACCACAAATTACTAGTTAAGCCTGCAGTTTTTCCAATATATCACACATCAACAGTTTAAACATACCTGAATGAAATAGCGTATACGTTAAACACCAATACATGTGACTGGGCAGATTGCTATTGATTTTGCTGGAGGAGTTTAGGAAAGGCTTTACTAATCAAAACCATCAGAATTGTTCAGCTGAAAATGAATGATTTCTCATTCACTTTGTTGTGTGAGAAAGAGAACTGAGAGGATGGATTAAAAAGAGAATGCAGCTAGGTTTGGAATTTCTAGTATGTTGCTTTAGTTTGGTGTAACATTCGATTAAGGATGATGTCATGCATTTGTGTAGAATAGGCAGGATTGATTTTCATTTCCACTAATGAATTAACAGTCATATTTATTGAAAGAATATGGGATAACAACATAATAAGAACATTAACTCTTAAGAGTGAAGAGAATCACAAATCTATAACTTTGATATTAACTAGAGAGCAGCTCTACAGAAAGGGATCTGGGACTGCTGGTTGATGGCAGGCTCAACATATGTCATCAGAGTGCCCTGGCTGCCAAGAGAGCAAACCACATTTTGGGGCGCATTAAATGCAGCATAGCCAGCTGGACAAAAAAGGTGATACTCCCACTATATTTAGCAATGGTGTGGTCTCCCTTCAAATACTGCATGCAGTTTTGGACTCCACAATATGAAAAGGATATTAGTGTACTTGAAATTGTCCAGAGGAGGGGAGCAAATCTGGTGAAAAGGCATGTCTTGTGAGGTGAGCCTAGGGACACCTGGGTTGTCCACTCTAGAGAGAAGAAGGCCAAGAAATGACCTCATCAATCTCTGCAACTTCCTGATAAGAGGAATTGGAGAGTGAGGTGCTAGTCTCTTCTCCTTGGTAACCGGTGACAGGATGTGTGGGAATAGCACAGAGCTGTTCCACTGGAGGGTCAGAGTGAATATTAGGGAAAAATTATTTACTGTGAGAGTGTTCAAATACTGAAACAAGCTTCCTAGAGAGTGTCATGGTTTTATGATTTTTGGTTATCATAACATCATGTAGTGCACTGGGAGTTAAAGAGTTAATGCTCCAGTTCTGTGGATCGTGGATAGTTCCGGGTACCTGGTTCTCAGAAGAGAAGAAGAACTACACTTCCCAGAGGACTTTGCTGTCCTGTTACCGTTTTCCAGTCAGAGAGAAAGATAAAAACTTTTAGCATATCACGAGACGCCCTTTTTTTTGCTCTTCTCTTCCCGTCTTCTCATCCCGGCAGCATCTTGCTCCCTAGTCATCTCATCATCGGCATTAGAGTAAGGCTGCTTTTCGTTTTTGGACACTCTCTCTCATTTTATTGGATTTATTAGCTTAAATTGTAATTATATTGTATTATATTGTGTTATTTTGCATTCTGATATCTTATTTAGTAAATGAGTTTGTTTCTCCTCAGATAGTTGCTGCTGTTTTGTTTTTAGGCCCATCTCCCTACCCTTTTCCCTTTTCCCTTTCCCAGGGCATGGGTCCATGGGTCCCCCCGCCTCATTAGTCACGGAACCAGGCCAAACCTGCCCGTAAACCGTTGACAGAGAGGAACTCCTAGAGAGTTGATGATCCAAGCCTGTCACTTTGGATAATGCTCTCAATAATATACTTTAACTTTGGTAGACCTGATATGGTCAGACTGCTGAACTTGATGATCTTTGTAGGTCTCTTCCAATTGAACAATTCTATTCAATATTTGTAGGTTAAGCTTTATCTTAGGGAACACCAGATTTGTTTTTCTTACATAGGGAATAATGTAGGTTGCTCCAAAAGTAATACCTCAAATTTATTCCATGGAAACACCAACAGATACAAAGAGCACAGTAATACTATTTGATAGACCAAATTTTCAGCTACAAAGCACTATTTTTTTCAACCCAAGCACCACTATGCATCGTCACCAGAGATGAACAAGAGCCTGCATGCGGCACTCATCAAAATCTGCATCAGCAGAGGTGCTCCACTGCTGAAAGGCACCACACACTGCCTCACTGTGCTCACATCCACTGTTTGGTCTCCATAAATGTTCAGCAAGTGTCAATCAACGTCAGTGGGTACCATTTTTTCCTCATGGAGGAATTCAATTCCACCCCATTTCTTCAGATGCACGTCCACACCAGATTCTACTCTGTCAGACTGCCCCTCTGCTGCCATCTGTCACATGGCAACAAAATGTAATGAGATACTGGTGGGAAGGTTCAGCCTCTACTACCATACCACCAGCATCCACCTCTTAACATTGTGGGCTGATATCGTAATGTAGGAGGCATTACTTTCAGAGTGGCTCCTCATATTAATGTTAACCAGATATAATCTTTTATTTCTTTTTTCCCTCTCCTATTGGTATACAAGAATCCACAAGTTTTATTACTTTCTTGTCTGAAATTCGATTCAACTAACTGTCTAGGAAGCTTTACAACATCTGTAACATTACACCCACCTTTGTACTGCATTCGTGTTGCAGTATGCATATTGCTTGCACCAAAAGTGTAGTGGGATAAGTTTATTCTTGTTTCCATTCAGTGGGATTGTTCTACGGATATACAAGGAATTGCTTTTCAATTTAGGAATATAATGAAAAATAATTAATTAGATGATCAATCTAAATCATACTATGGGGAAGACTGACATCTGCCATACCATGTAATAGATAGATGTGTGGATATTAAGTAAAATACTATTGCATATTTTTCTGTCAGATTGTTCATGTTTTTTACATGTTATTTATTTGCTGGTGAAGTGCTTAATAATTGTTTCTACCAATTTTCTCTTCACTGTACTTTAATTAAATGGGTTTCCCTCTTGATATGCATTAATATGGTAGCATCTACAAATCTAATAAAATATCCATTCTGGAAATAAATTCCAGTGTGGCACAAAGCTGCTGGAATAAAAATATTCTAGAACAGACAGAATAACACTTACATTTGTTATCTAGGAAATGGCAGCCTCGGGCTTCTAGATTTTTGCGTGAAATCTAGTGAAATTTAAGATGGAAACTCAACCCTGGGAGTAGAAACAGTAAATTAAGACTACTTTCTCCCAACTTCCTGCACCTGGTATATAGGGCCTGGCATCTGTTTCAGGGGGAAAGATGGGGAATGCTTCCACTCAGCTTCTGGATGATTAATAGATTGGTGGCACTGCTCCAAAGGGCAGGAGGTGAAGGTTTAGGAAAGTTTCAGGTAGAGAAAAACACTGCATGTCTCTCAGTTTCTGTTGTGGTCTGGAGGTTGTGCCATAATTTACTTCTAAGCACACACAGGTGGCTAAAACTTCCTTTCCTTTGGTGACTGCAAAGCATGAGTTTCTCTGCAGATTTTTGGCCTTAATGAAAGGTATCCATGCTACCCCAACTGTGAGCTAGTCTGCTCTGCTTCTGAGACTGCCTGCCGAGGCCAGCTGGCTAATGACCTGAGGATGCATGAACAGTGAGAACAGCAGGAGTGGTGCTTGAGCTCCACCTCCTCAGGTAGTGCATGGCTTCTGCTCAGGCTTCTTGATGATGCTGTAAAAGAGATTACCTCTGATCTGAAAGACTGCAGTGCTGAGTGAGATGTCCATATACACAAGCCTTAATCACAGCTCTCTAGTTATCTAGACTTGTTCATATGCATGCTGTAGGCAGCTGACTCTGAAGGGACTATCTGTCTGGCTTCACACTCTGCAGGTGCTTTCCAGGACTTTAATGGGCACATGGCCCAGGACTTTGTGCTCTTTTGGTGATGTGGGATTAAAATAATAAATATTAGATAACTTAACCTCTAAGACCCTAAATCCTTTATTGGTTCTAGCTTTTGGGTTCAATGTAAGAGAAAAATGGATGCAACGGATTAAAGGATAAAGGAGTTTGCGAGGATGATAAGTAGCAGCTGGGCAATTCTACCCATTAGGCACTGACAAGAAGCCTGTTAGGTGTCTTGCTTGAGCTTGAAACAGATTTTTTTTCTGTTGTATTGATAGATTCCTTTTTGTATTTTGAAACATGATCAAAAGCTGACAATTTGTTTGAAGAAAGAATGTAGAGGAAAGCAGATCTATAAATTTACTTTAGCTCTTTCTTGGTTTTGTCAGGACAGGACTTGACATACAGCTGAATGCTTTATGTGACTCTCTTGCAGGCTTTATTTAACAGCTATTTCTAGACTGCCTAAAAAAGTCTTCGCTAGCATTAGACTTGAAAATGATGATGCTTATTTTTCGTTAATCAGTATTGTTTGCTAACTACTTCAATTTTTCTTGTCAAGAAGAGAATGGGAAATGATATTCCCATCCCTCCTCATTGTGTTTTATATATATAAACACACACAAAGAGATCATTACTGTTAGACACTACTCTTCCAGCTCTGTGGGAAACATGAGTCTTTCAGCCTACTTTTCACGGTGGCTGTAATCTAGCACCAAATGTGAATATGCCCTTGAGAATGAAGTCTCTTACATCCTCTTTGAATGTCATCTTTTCATTCATCTTCAGAAATACACATGGAGATCTGAATTAACAAGGGAGGGCAGGATGTCAAAACCTCTGTGAAGAGTAACGCATTAATTTTGAGTTTCAGAATTAGTATGATTTGACTTTGAATAATTTAAATGGACATTAATGAGTGTAAAATTGGTTTTAGTGTAACTTTTAAAACAGTTTCAACTTGAAGTGTTATGACATGTACTTACCACTGAAAATAAATTAGAACAATTGCTGTGCATCAGGAACTGGTTGTCTTTTAAAAAATATATATTAAGAATACAAGCCAATAGTATTCTGTGAGTTTAGCTGACTTAAGAACATAATACATCGCTACTCTTATTTGTCTAAACTAAGTGTGAAGATAGCTGTAACTGTTCTCAAGTCAGTCTAGTTCTTGTGAACAACAGAGAGATAGTGGGCCCCAGGTCATTTCTGAGGCTGCTTCTGACTTCATTTGGCATTTCTAAGTTTTGTACGTGTATACAGACCTAGGTGATGATGGTGAGGTCAGAGATTTTCTCCCCACTGTTCTCACTGACAATTTCCTTTGTATTCTCTAGGTACTGGTGCAATTTGTCATGCATATTTTTCTGATGAAATTAATGCTGATGAAAAAAATCCGGCTAGCATACAAAGAAAAATTAGCAACATTTTCCTTCCTTCTGTAAAATTAAGTTATATGAAATATATTGTACTTTTACACTTTTCTTGTGAGAATTAATTTTGTCAGGGAAATGTGGTTTACAGATAAACAGAAAAGTAAATCATAGAATCACCAGGATTGGAAAAGACCTCCAAGATAATCTAGAGCAACTGCCCACCTATCACCAGTATTCCTCCACTAAACCATGTCCCTCAGTACAACATCTAAATGTTACTTGAACATCTCCAGGGATGGTGATTCACCCACCTCCCTGGGCATCCCATTCCACCACATGACCACTCTTTGGGAGAAGAAAGTTTTCTTAACATCCAACCTGACCCTCCCCAGGCACAACTTGAGGCCACTCCTTCTAGTACTGTCGCTAGTTACAGGGGAGAAGAGGGCAACCTCCACCTCACCACAACCTCCTTTCAGGTAGTTGTAGAGAGCTAGAAAGTCTCCCCTGAGCCTCCTCATCTCCAGACTAAACAATCCCAGTTTTCTCAGCCACTTCTCATATGACTTGTGTTCCAAACTCCTCCCCAGCTTTGTTGCCTTTCTGTGGACATGCTCCTAGGCCTCGATGTCTTTCTTGTAGTGAAGGGCCCAACACTGAACACAGTACTCGAGGTGTGGCCTCACCAGAGCTGAGTACAGGGGGACGATCACTTCCCTGCTCCTGCTAGCAACACTATTTCTGATACAAGACAGGATGCCACTGGCCTTCTTGGCTATCTGGGCATGCTGCTGGCTCATGTTTAGCTGAGTATAGATCTACACCCCCAGGTGTGTTTCTTCCATACAGTCTTCCAGCCACCCTGCCCCAAGCCTGCAGTACTGCCTAGGGTTTTTGTGGCCCAAGTCCAGGATCCTACTCTTGGTCTAGTTGAAGCTCATACAGTTGGCTTCAACCTAGTGATCCAGCCTGTCCAGATCCCTCTGTAGGGCCTTCCTTTCCCCAGGTAGACTGACACATCCTCCCACTTTGGTGTTATCTGCAAACTTACAGAGGGTGCCCTCAATCCCCTCATCCAGGTCATCAATACAGATATAAAACAGGACAAGCCCTAGTACCAACCCCTGGGGAACACCACTTGTGACTGGTCACCAGTTGGATTTAACTCCATTCACCACCACTCTCTGGGCCTGGCCCTCCAGCCAGTTCTTCACCCAGGAAAGAGTATACCTGTCCAAGCCATGGGCTGCCAGCTTCTCCAGGAGAATACTGTGGCAGATAGACTCAAATGCTTTGCTGAAGTCTAGGTAGACTACGTCAACTGCTTTTCCTTCATCTACCGGGCGGATCACATGATCATAGAAGGAGGTCAGGTTGGTCAAATAGGATCTGCCTTTTATGAATCCATGCTGGCTGTGCCTGGTCCCCTGGATGTCCTGCACATGCTGTGTGATCTCACTCAAGATGATCTGTACCATAACCTTACCTGGCACTGGGGTCATGGTTAATGGGCCTGTAGTTCCCCAAATCCTCCTTAAAACTCTTCTTGCAGATTTGAGTCATGCTGGCAAGCTTCTAATTTTCTGGGACCTCTCCGGTTGACCAGGAATGCTGATAGATGGTGGAAAACAACTTGGCAGTCACCACTGCCAGCTCCCTCAGCACCCTCAGATACATCCCATCTGGCCCCATGGACTTATGACAGTTCAGGTGGAGCAGTGGGTCTCTAACTACTTCCACCTGAATCGTGGGGGCGTTTATTCTGCTCCCCATCCTAGACTCCCAGGTCAGGGAGTAGAGTACCCCAAGGATAACTGGTCTGACTTTTAAAAACAGATGTAAAAAAGACACTGAGAACCTCATTCTTTTCCTTATCCTCAGTGGTTGCATTTTAGTTTTTTCAGTTTATAAAGTTATAGTTTTGTTGTATTAGGCGTTAGCAGGGACTTGAGATGTAACGGGATGTAGGCCCCCCCCATGCTGTAACGGGCAAGGACGAACTGTCCTGGGAGAGATGGCAAACAACTTGGAAGGACTTATCTAAGGAAAACACGCGGGCACAAAGAACGGATAATTGTAACCGACAGCAAGTTGCTCAGCAAGTATTAAGCAATCCTGCCCACCGACCAGGAGCAGTCACACTGACTCAGCATCTCGTGTACAGCGTGTGCCGTAAGAATGATTAGACAAAGGATACGTGACTAAACCATGGATTGGTAGAATGACGCGTGTAAAGATGTTATCAGTGTTAACAAAGATGTACTTAAAGGCTTTTACGACCCTAACAAACGCCATTTGCTACATCCCCCATATTGGTGTCTGTGTCGCAATGGTCCTAGCGAGGGTAGATTGCTAGCTTCTACGTGAACAGAATATGAGATAGGTTACATAGTTTTTTTCTTTTTTACTAGCAAAAATACAGTTTGTGCTAAATAGAGTAGCTGATTTACACAGCTTTCACTGGAAAAAAAGACTCGTATTAACTATTTATTAGTCACAACATTTTTTAACTAAAATTTCTTTTAGTTAATGAGAAAACTTGCCAGTTCAGTTTTTATCTGTCAGGAGGAGTGACAGCAAACTCATTGTTATTCATATTTCATTCAGAGCATAGTCTTTTGATTTAGAAAAACTATCACAGTTTAATAAACTCTGACCTACAGCACATTCAATTTATTGAAGAAGTCAAAGGTCTCTGATAAGTGCTAGAATATTGAGAGGGAAGAAGTATACAGAAGGTATAGAAACAGTAAAAGACATGTTGGTTCCCTTTCAGATCTTTTAGCAAAGATAACTTACCCAGGGTAAGATAATCCACTTTGCTGGGAGATGCATTTCAGTGTCTTGTTTGATACTAGCAATACTAGACCTGCTTTTAATCTGCATTATTTTGTGGACTAGATTCCAGTCATAACTGCTCTGATTTTTTTGTCTTTTTAATTTTCAGATATTTACAGGAGATCTGCTGAGTTTTAGTGTATGAGACATTAGTTACGCTGTATAATTAGAATCAACTCTGTAATCTATTGGGCATGCACATAAAGTGATAGATTGCTATTACTTGAATATTTTGCCAACTCAGTTTGTAAACTGTTTACAACCTTTCACTTCCTTATGGCCAATTTTGTTATCTATTATGTATATTTCTAATGCTTACCCTTGTAATTCTTTATTAATAGGGATAACATTTCATCAATGTAAGAAAAAGTACAAAAAACTCTCCATGAGCTTGTAAGTAACTTCTGGTTATTTCTGGTAAAAATCTGGTGATTTTTATCAGTATCTTATTGTTTTGCTGGTGTTTCAATACAGAACATCGGCATTGACCGCAAAATTTTAGCAATCATAGCTGCCCTCCAGTTTAATTATGTGTATCTAATATGAGTTTCTGAGTGTACATTAGGCACTGGGAATGAACTTGGGTCAGTGGACAGCTCACAGTCAAGCTTATAATTCATTGCACAAAACCAGGCATGATTCCTATTTCTGACTAAAAAGGACATGGGGAAAGAGAAGCTATGGAGTCTGTGGAAATTTTTCACACATAGGATATGGTATAAAATTTAGCACAGTCTTTTACTTAGAGGAAAATGTCTTCATTAGATGCTACTTGTAGTGATGGCGTTATTGTTGCAACAGCTGTCCTTATTGTGGATTTGCTTCTGGAGCACATAGGGAGGAAACAAACTTATAAAATCCTAAAGTCTGTGCAGAAGCTACAGTGGTTATGTTTGCAGTGTTTGATACATTAAAATTCCAGAAATGCCAAACTTTCTGTTATGTTAGCCACAGGGTAACAGTTCTAATTATGAAGGAAAGTAGCTAATGGGTAATAATTAGATATTTTTCTCTAATATTTCTATGGTTAAGTCTTTTTTTTTTTTTTTTTGGTAAATATTTGGGAAAAGTAACACATTTTTTATTAAAAATAAACAACAAACACCAAGAGCATAATAGAAAGAACAAGATAATCTTAAGTTAATTGCATGATGAAACATAGATATATCAAAGCATAAATACCTCAATGTGTTACCTAGGTGTTCTTATGTATCTTAAATCTCGCTGTCAGGAAATGGGCACGTTTTCCTATTGCTTCTGCTGAAAACTGACTTTTGCAAAACATAGCAAGACTGAAGAGTGAATACTAGTGAATTTGGAGTTAGGAATGTAAAGGTACATCTCTACTGACTTGAAAAATATTTCACCACATATGTTCTCTTTTTGTCTATAAGATTCTTCATAGAATCATAGAATCATTTGAGTTGGAAGGGACCTTTAAAGGCCATCTTGCCCAGCTCCCCTGCAGTGAACAGGGCCATCTACAGCTCCACCAGGTGCTAAGAGCCTGGTTCAGTCTAACTTTGAGTGTCTCCTGGGACGGAGCATCCACCACATCTCTGAGCAACCTCTTCCAGTGCTTCATTAACCACTTCAAGTTTGAAACCATTTCCTCTTCTCCTATCACAGCAGACCCTGCTCAAGAGTCTGTCCCGTTCCTTCTCACAGCCCCTCTAGATACTGACAGGCCACTCTCAGCTCTCCCCGCAGCCTTCCCTTCTCCATGCCGCACAGCCCCAGCTCTCAGCCTGTCCTCGTAGGGAGGTGTTCCATCCCTCGGATCATTTTTGTGGCCCTCCTCTAGATGGGCTGCAATATCTCTGTACCAAAGACTTCACATCTGTTCAGAGTACTTCAGTCGTTCACGTTTGCATGTTGTTACAATGTGATAAGGTCAAAATATTAGTTGAATTTTCCTTGAGATTAATATGGCATTCTATTCATTCAGAAAAGTTCCCTAGGTCTTAAATTCCGATTGTGTAAGTCTGACGGTGATAAAAATTGCACTGTTATTTCTCCTGAGTTTTTATTTGAGACTTTATTATGAATAGGTTGATTGCAATGCAAATGTTTGGGTACTCATACTTGTCAGCCTCAGACACTAGAAAACCTTTAACCTGCTGACAAAAACACAGGTTAAAAACAGCCTTTGAAATACTGTGGAAAGAATGTATTTAACTAGTGAAAAATGTCAGTTTGACTTGCATCATAAAAATGAAAATTAATTAGAGTTGATATATATGTAAATACATTGCTTCAGACAACTGTGGTTCTCCTTATCTGCAGTAAGAAATATGAACAAAAAAGACTTGTTTCAGTGGCTCATTAGGGAAAACATATCTAATGGCCAGCGAAGGGGAGAATTGGAAGAGTATTTTAATGTTAGGGCCAGATTCACCTTCATCAGCTTAACTGTATGTGCAAAATAAACTTAGTAGCAGTGTTATGTATAATAAAATTATATACACACAAGGGCAATTACACACCCTTAAGACCCACAGTAGGCATTTGAATTTTTATTCCTAGGAAGAAAGGACATTATAATACTTATAAAAGCTTCTGTGAATTGTATTTTTTTGTTGTTGTTACAACTTACCTGATTTCTATTTATTTTAATTATAAGGGTTTGATAATTGAGGCTGAGATTGCATTTCAGTAGCAACTAAATACTACTTTATATGATAGCAAGACTACATTTAGCTTAAAAACAGGTTTAGAGTTTTGAAAAATCAAAGTATGTTCTTTATTGCTTTAATCATCTACAGATTTTCTTAGAAGTAATCAGGACTGGTGTCAGAAATTATTCCAAAGTAGTGAAAGGAAATCAAAGGCCGGGAGCCACAGCATGTGAGCCAGACAAAAAGGAACTGATGATATTGTCACTTTGGGATGCAGTATAAAAAAAGTCTATGGCTGGGTGTTGATGAGGTTGCACAGAGACCTCTAGTAGTACTGAGGAAGGTTGCACAAAACCTGAAGGCAGTAGAGCCACTGCATCTATGTGTCACTTTATCCTTCAGAAATGGGTCTTGCTACCAGTGTTGCGTTATACCTATATTGTTTCCAGAGACAAGATATGTTCTGTTCTCAACTGTAGTCTAATTCTGTATTCTAAATCTCCACAGTGGGAATCCTGCCTGCCCCCCTCTACCCCCTAACAAAATAATAATAATAATAAAGGATTGAAATTGCTGATATCTCTGAAATAAACTCAAAAGAGCTTTCAGAGCCATTGAAGAATGTCAGTTTATTTGGAAAGAAGGAGCACCTCACACTTTAGCTATCCCTATAGATCTGGCCATAACCTTTTGCAAAATCAGACTTCTTTGTCTGGAGTACTTGCATACTATTGAATGCTTGGGAGGGCACTGAACACTTGGTTTTGACATTCCAAGACAGCCAAAGAAACAGAAGACTCAGATGTCTCAGTGTGCAGTGTACTTAGAATACATGCTTTTACTTTTAAATATTAAAAATAATGTAATAATAAGAGATGTCACAGCAAATTGTTGATATTGGTTCATTACTTATTATAATTAGTATAACCACTTACTCTAAATACTTCAATTTAAACCAGTAGGTGTCTTCACTTTCTGAAAATTATGAAGGATTGACAATCTATTTTCTTCTTGGACAAAATGCAATAATTTTCTGTACATAGCGTATCATAAACACCATAAAAATGATAGTGTAAACAACATCAGTACTTCCCCCACAACCATAGTTTCTTCTCAATTTTATTTCCCAAAAATATATGCATTTTTGGCTGTACTTGTACTTGCAATATGCAGGCAGAAAGCAAGTTTAAGATTTGTTCTGAACTGAGAGGGGTATATTACTTTTGAAATCTGATTGTGACAATTTGGCTGTCGGGGATGCCTATTTCACTGCTAATGCATCTATTTTGGGCTTGTGGGCAAAGCTTGCATAGGTTTTTAACTGCTTCAGTATTTTCTGACAGCTGACTGAACAAATGAAAATATACTAGGGTCTAGGTTACCTGGGTACCCTTTGCATTTTCCTATCAGCATCCGAAGTATATTTGAAAAATGACTGTAACAGAAGGCTATTAACTATTGAATTTCTTATGTTCTACATTGCCAGTATTTGTGGCATTGTATTCAAGCATAATTTGTTAATAACCTACTACTGTGTTCCTTTTTGTTCCCAAGTAAGTGTTTTTGGAGCCATTTTAGTAATTTTTAGAAAGGCTTAATGAATGATGCCTATAACATTATCTACTTCTGTAATGCTTCCCTTTTCAGCCCAGATGTAGCTGAAGAATTTTCAGCTCAAGATGTATTTAGCTTTGCACATAGGATTCTTATTGTCAGATGCACACCTTAAAGTAACTGGCAGAGAATGAGTAAAAAGCAATAATTTCATAAAATCATAGAATCATAGAATTAGCTAGGTTGGAAAAGACCTACAAGATCATCTAGTCCAACCATTTCTTCAGTATTCTCTACTGAAAGCAATTGTTTCTTATGTGCACCTGTTTTTACTATGTCCTTGAATTCATTCAGGTTACAAAGATTTTTAATAATTTACTACTTTAACTCCATGTTTGACATTTGATTTACTTTTCTCTCTCAGCATTCCCTTCTGTGCTTATCAAAAACCTTTGCAAAATTTCCTTTGGAAGGGAAAAAAATCTGGATCGGAACAATGTAAAATACTGGGGAAAGTCTGAAAATTGCAGAATCATAGGGGGTTGGAAAGGACTTCTGGAAATCCTCTAGTCCAACCCTCCTGCTAAAGAAGGTTCCCAAGAGCAGGTTACACAAGAAAGCATCTAGGTGGGTTTTGAATATCTCCAAAAAGGAAACTCTACAACCTCTCTAGGCAGCCTGTTCCAGTGCTCCATCACCCTCTAAATAAGAAAGTTTTTCTTCATGTTTGTTTGGAACTTCCTGTGTTCCAGTTTGTGCCCAGTACCAGATCCAGAACTGAGCCCTGGGAAACACTGCTAGCAACAGGTCTCCAGCTAGACTCTGCACTGCTGATCACAACCCTCTGAACTGTACTAATCACCCAGTTCTCAATCCATCTCACTGCCTACTCATCTATGCCACACATCCTAAGCTTACCCACAGGACTGTTATGGGAGACAGTGACAAAAGTCTTGCTGAAGTTAAGGTATATAGCATCTACTGCTCTCCCCTCCACTACCCATCTGGCCATGGCATCACAGAAGGGTACCAGATTGGTCAAGCATGATTTCCTCTTGGTGAATGCACTCTGACTACTCCTGATAACCTTATTTTCTTCCACTTGTTTGGAAATGACATCTAGAATAAGCTGCTCCATCACCTTCCCAGGGATGGTGGTGAGGCAGACTGGCTTGTAGTTGCCTAGCTCCTCCTCCTTGCCCATTCTGAAGATCAGAGTGACATTGGCTTTCCTTCAGTCCTCAGGCACCTCTCCTGTTCTCCGTGATTTATCAGAGATGATAGAGAGTGGCTTGGCAATCACTTCTGCCAGTTCCCTCAGCACTCCTGGTTGCATCCCATCAAGGCCCATGGATCTGTGTGAGTCAGGTTTGTCCAGATGATCTCTGGCCAGATCCTCCTTGACTAAAGAGAAGTCTTCTCCAGACTCACTTACCTCCAGGGACTGGGATTCCTGAGGAGCAGTCTTAGCAGTAAAGACTGAAGCAAAGAAAAGCATTCAGTAATTCCACCTTCTCAGTGTCCTCCAATTGCCAGATTTAATTCCAGAAGAGCCTTAGCCTTCCTTGTGGCATCCCTACATGCCCTGACAGTGTTCCTATATTCCTTTCAAGTGGTCAGACCCCTTTTCCACATTCCATAGACTTTCTTCTTCCATTTGAGTTTTTCCATGAGCACCTTTCCCTCATTTCTTTCTCTTAGGATGCCCCAATCTTGGGCTTGAATGTCAACCAACTTGTTTGGCCCCCTTATCTTCCAATACTCTAACCCATGGGATACCTCCAAGTAGGTCCTCAAAGAGATCAGAATTGGCTTTCCTGATGTCCGGGGTTGCAATCTTACTTATTGCCTTGTTTTTTCCATGTAAGATGCTGAACCCCTTTATTTCAAGGTCGCTGCATTCGAGGCTGCTCCTAGCCTTCATATTCCCAACCAGTCCTTCGTTATTCATAAGAACAAGGTCCAGCAGCACATCTCTCCTTGTTTGCTCTTCCACCACCTGGATCGGATTGTTATCTTCCATGCACTGAAGCAACCTTCTGGACTGAGTGTGCCTGGCAGTATTTATTTTCCAGCAAATATCTGGGTGGTTGAAGTCCCCATGAGAACCAGTGCCTGTGATCCTGAGACTATTTTCAGCTGTTTGTAGACATCAACTTCCTTGTCCTGATCAGGTGGATTGTAGTAAACACCCTCAGCAGTGTCAACCATATTAGCCTGCCCCTTTATTTTTACCCACAAGTTCTCCACTTGTTCATCATTCATCCCTAGGCAGAGCTTGATACATTCCAGTTGTTCTGTCACATGAAGAGCAACTGTACCACGTTGTCTTGCTAGCCTGTCTTTCCTAAAATGTACATAGCCATCCATGTCAGCATTCCACACGTGAGCATTGCCATTTTAGACCTCACTCCCCAAGTCCTTCAGTTTAAAGTCCACCTCATTAGTTTGGCCAGGCTACTGCCAAAGGTTGCCCTGCCTCCTCTAGGCAGCTGGATCCTATCCCTCCCTAACAGGTTATAATCTTCTTAGAAAGTCTCATTGCCATAAAAAACAAAACCCTTGCACAGGCACCAGCCATGTAGTCAGGAGTTGATATGCATTGAAGAGAAAATAACCTGGATACCAGAGTTCTTCATTTGTGCTCCTAGGGTTTTATAGTCTTCTTGATTCTGCCCATGTTCCAGCTTCCAGTGTCATTGATACCCACATGAAATAGCAACAGTGAACAGCAGTCCATGCTCGTGATAAGCTGCAGTACCCTCTTGGCACTGTCCCAGATCTTGGCTCCTGGGAGGCAGCAGACCTCTTGAGACTCCTTGTCAGGTTGACAGAGGAGAGTCTCAGTGCCTTCTAACAAAGAGTCACTCACTACAAGCGTGTGGTGTTTCTTCTTACAGTTCTGACTGCAGGCTGCTGGTCTGGTTTCTGCTTGCTGATCTTGGTGTCTCACTTCAGTTATAGGAGGGAGAGAAGGTTCTTTAATATATGTGTACCTGATTGCAAGATTAAGACACAACAGGCCAAATGTTTGCCCGACCAGTTTATTATAAGTCCTAGTCACTAAGGGAGATGGGGAAGGGAAGGTGGGCGACAGAAAAGAGATAGGAAATAAAAGCAAGGAGTCTTTGTCACTTTGTCAAAGGCAAGAGGGAGATAGTAACCACCGGGATTCCAGTGTTGCTTGTAGATAAGACGTTGATCTTCAGTAGTGATGGGTTGTTGGATGTTGTGTTGTTCAGTTGACGATTTCTAACAATGACAGTGCAAACTTATAAATAAGTCCAAAGTGGTTGAATCAGCTCTTTTTGGAGTGACAGCTTCTGGCTTTGGGATCTCAGCAGGAACTCCTTTGTTCCCATCTTCCAGGCCTTGCAAACTTAAGTCAGCAGATAAGAGGGAGCAGGGAGGCGCCCACCTGGATCCTGTTTTTACAGGATACAATGGTATCATCCCCTAATCTCCCACACCAAACTGGAGTTATTTGCTCACAAACTAGATCTTCCGCCAGTAAACACTCTTGGTCTTTCAAATGTAAAATTGTCCACAAAGTGATGTTGATTGCCACATGGCAACACCCACCACTCACATCCTAGATAAGTCAGAGTCTTATCGCAAAAAATGCCTCAGAAAGCAAGCTTTGAGCCAAGAAAAAGAAGGGTTCAGACATTTGGTCATGAATGTCATGGGTGTCTACAGCTGTAAAAGCTTTCTTTTTTTTTTTTTTTTGTAGTGAAACTGGAGAGTGGGGACTGGAGTCCTGCTTTTGTGTGTCACCAGGGACCTAGGTGCCTTAGGTACCTCCTTCTCGGTGTTGTCCACATTTGGAATATGATTACTAAGCAAACTATCTCTCTCAGTACCTTCTGCAAAGGCTTTTAACTGCTCCTTGTAGCTCAACCACTTGTCATAAAAGAACATGAACCTGTGAACCTGTGTGCATCTTGTACAGGTAGTTACCTTATCACTAGGAGAAGGTTCAAGGTACTCAGTGCAACTGGCCTCCTGAACTGAGATCTCCTTTCTTACCTGTTCTGTCTGGTTGGATGCATCAGACATTTTCAGGGATTTCCCTGAAGGGGATCTGGTTTTAGCCCTCAGGTGAGTGCCCACAAACATGCTGGCAGAGTTCGACTGCTTCCCCTCCTCCGGTTGTGAATCTGCAAGCAAGGTACAGCGTCTTGCTTGCACAAACTGCTGTGACAGGGTGCTATTCCCACATGAAAAGAAGGTGGTCTGCCTGCATAGCCTGTCTGCATGCTCTGTTCATCGTGCTCCTGGTCTCTTGTACTTCCAAGAGGCCACCTTTGTACCTGTGGACAGGTTATGCCCCCACTCCTGGTCCTGTCCACACAGTGTTAGAGCCACCTCTCATTGGGGGAATCTGAAAGTTAGCTGCTTTGCAATAACCAACAGATACACATTTGTTTGTGGATAGAAATTTTTTTTGCCCAATATGAAAAGTATCTTAAATTGCAAACCACCACCAGGGCCACTTCATGAGAACACTCAGTGTTAAATGAAGCATATATTGAAAATTTTACTACAAAATTGTTTTGCAGTTTATTGATGGAAATGTTGGCATTTATACTAGTGTATTTGATGTTGAATCAATTATCAAGTATTGTGTTCAGACTTTAATCTACAAGCCAGTTGAGATCCTTCCTATTTTTTCCAGTTTATAAAACGCTGTTACTTTTTATATCCTCAATATATTTGAAATATTCAGTATAATTGTCTGGATGATAGAACTGGAACGAGATAAGACATGGTGATAATATGTTGTTGAAGTTCTTAATGTTTTTGAAGATATGTGTACATGTAGAAAAGGCAAAATAAACATCAACTTGTTTTTGACAGAAGTGTGAAATTAAGGAACTTAATTGCCCTGAGCATGCAGAACTGTTTTCCATTCAACAACCCTTATGCCCAAATGGAAGTAAGTATGGAATTTGCATGCCAGCAATGGATCAGATTGAGGATGTATTTATGACTTTCTGTCTCTGAAATAAGTCTCCTGTAAGATTAACACTAATGTTCTACAACATTGTTACTGTTACTGTTGGCTGTAAGAAAGTGAATACAAAGCTTTAAACAAATTAGCATGAAGTTGGCGGGGTTAAGAAACTTTTTTCAGGCCTTTGTTAGACTTAAAAGCAAACAGAGGTTTACCAAGATTTGTAAAGAAACCTTTAATCAGATTCCTTCCAGAGGCAGGCTAGTGATCAAATACACCAGATTTGCATTTTTGTCAAACAAAGCCAGAAGACTGTGAAACATTAGAAAGTGATTACAAAAAAGCAGTGAAAGATATAAGTGAAAATAATATGGTTTCACCAGCTGAGATCTCTGAAATTGCTGGGGTATTATATACACAGTGAAACCACTGTTAGTGGTTTATAAGCATGAGTTTCTAAAGCGGAAGATACTGTGAAAGTGCTTTGATTTATAATTAATGCAGTGCAAGTGCAGTAATGTGGGGATTCTTTCTGGCTACTTCTACAGAGCTAGTGAGCTATAGAAGACAGTGAGTTTAATCTTGGAAGAGTTGAAGACTTTATTGAACTTACAGATCAGTCACTGTTTGTAGATGTCATCATAATCTTTTCATTTTTTTTTTTTCATTATATGATTCAGAATTATGCTTATATCAGCTGGTGGAAGAAATCTCACATTGACAAGTAGTTCTTCTAAAGGCTGGATTTAGTGCTATTGGTTCCTGGTTGTAGCAGAAGACACCAGGAAATGCTGTTTAATTCATTCCTGGAGGGTTTCTGATTGAAGTATTTAGAAATTCCTGCTGACATAGTGTTACTGTTGTTCACATCTGTCTCCACGTAGGCAGTGGATATTGACAAAATGAACACTTGCATATTTGAAGGTTGGCACTTCCATTTTAAAATCAGAAATTACAAGAATAATTAGGGCTAAAAGTTCAGAAGGCTTAGAACTTGAATTCCAGGATTTGTCAGCATGCTACAGTGCAGTACTGCAATACAACATTATATGTGAAATGTAACCCAAAATCAGTTACTGAAAATGACAATATATTTTCAGAATACCGAAACCTTAAAATTCAGAGGAACCTTGAGGATTTATGAAGCTTTTATTTTTTTCTTTTATATTATTATAAAGCCCAAAAAGCAAGTAACAAAAAAACCCTTCAAGAATATCATAACGATGTCAGAGTCCTACCAAAGGACATTCAAATGATTACTGGTTATAAATCGTACAAAAAAGTTACTAATGTCCTGAAAATTCTATATAAAAAAAAATGAGGCTAATGTGACATTAAAATTCATACTGTCTGTAAAAGTTTCATACATCTTAAACACCTGGAAAATTCTATAATAGCTTTGCAACATAAGTGTTATCTTTCTCTATTTTTGTTTTAGGTTAGTGGGTTTTAATAGGTCTGTTGTATTAGGCATTAAGAGGGGACTCGAGATGTAACAGGATGTAGGCCTCCCCCATGCTGTAACAGGCAAGGATGAACTGTCCTCGGAGAGCCAGTAAACAGCTTGGAGGAACTTATCTGAGGAATGCACGGGACCGTCAGGGCCCCAAGGACTAACTGGATTTCTTGGACCGAAAGGCTCCCCTGGGACGGATGGATAAGCACAACCAACAGGTAGTTGTTCAGCAAGCATTGGGCAATTCCACCCACCAATCAGGAGAGGCAACACTCTTTGCCTAAAACAAAGGAGTGCATGACCGCTTCGTATATGGTCCTCGGAAATGCATGGACAGCTCGTGATATCCAGAGTGATTGGTCAGTAGCTCGCGTGAGCTCAGGTAGCAGATAAGCAAGAATTAGGTAATAGATAAGAGACACTATATAGTTCTGTAACTCCTAACAATAAATGCCATTTTGCCTTTTGCTATATCATCACATTGATGTCTGTGTTGCAATGGTCCTAACGAGGGTAGCTCGTTAGCGCGTGCGTGTAGCTTTAATAGGTAGTAAGGTAACATAGGTCCTATATCATCTCTTAAAGATTCGTTGTCATGAAAGCAGTGTTCAAGTGGCAGTTGTTGGCAGTCTATACCAAGTTTTGTTTTTCTTAACTGAAACCTGCAGGGAACGGAACTGAAAAAATCTGGTTAAAGAAGGAATGCCTCTTATGGACCTATAAGAAAGTTTAAGCTATCATAGTTTTTAGACACTTTCATATTTGACAGAAAATTGGAGTGTCCTTTTACACTATTGTATTTGGCTCCTGTCCCTACAGATCTATATGTCTACCTTGTCTTGGTTCTGTCAGTTTTGTGTCAGTAGAAAGACACTGCACAAAAAAAGCAGAATGATGCTACTTTTATTTCAAGCCACAGTGTGGGAAAAAAACCTCATGAAACAAACTGTCTTTTTTTGTCCTTGAGATCTAAATCCCATACTAGCTTGGAAATGCATATTTATGATTTCTGAGAAATTCTGTATGACTCAAGCTCTAGGGCAGAAATAAAACTGAAAAAAAAACAGATGTGCTCAAATTATTACAGCATTGATTGAATATCAGTAAAAATCTAATAGAATAACCTGTAGTTTTATAGAGAAAATAGAGAAAAATATAAATTATTTTTATAGTCCAAGATGACAGCTAATTTTCTACAGTGATTTTGTTCAATTTAAAAAATGTCTAATTTTAATTTTTTTCATCTTTATGCTTGCGCTTTTGTAACTGCAGGGCATCACTGAAAGCAGATCTACTCACGTGACTTCCTTGTAGTGCTGTCAATAAATCTGACAGTTGTTGAACTTTAAAATTTGTTGTAGTTGTTAATATGCAGGAAGTTTTACTGAAGTGGATGTTAACTAAAATATCAGCGTCTATTGCAAAATTCCTCATTTCAGATGCCTAAATGAGTACCTGTGATACATGTAATCATCATGTAATCAATAAAAAAATGATACAGTAATTTATTTGGATTGATGTTCTAAGAAATCCATTTCAAGGCTTTTGAAATTGTCTTCCTATCCTGATGTTTTATTGTAGGCAGTAGGAAGCTACGTACTTGAAGATGAGTATAGACACTTGTAAAACTAAAGGGAGAGAAGTTTAGGCATCTAACAGCACACACATTCTCTTCCTGAATAGCTTTTCCTGCAAAGTCAGGAGAGAGGAGATTTGAAAGACTGGATGAGAATCCACTGTAGCTGAACTATAGCACTAGGTGTGTGAACCAGCTGTACCAGCCATGTATTTATACACACTTTTATAATCCCGAGTTGTGGATGGAGACTTTTCCAGTGTTTTTCTGTAATGGTGTATTTGTGGGAAAATATTTTTCTGCCACAGTATTGTGTTTGGAAATGGTGAGCAACCAGGCGAAATGTGCTGCATATTGCTTATATGGGGATAAAAATACAAATAAATCATTAGGCTTAGCTAGTTGATTTAAATCACATGTAGATCCCTTTTCTTGTCTTTATCTACAAAATGTTGATAATCCTTGTCTCAATCAGGGTATTTAGCTATTTACATCTTCCTTGCTGTTCTAGTAGCTATGTAATTCACAAAATGGGTGTTATCCTGGGACTTAGGGAACTGATTTCTATTCCTGTCTGTTAGTGATCTGATATGTGAACCCACTCAATATTTACTTCTTCAGAAGCACTAGTAGGCCCTCAAATGTAGAACATGAGTAGGAGGGAGCGAAGCAGAGGTGATTGTCAAGAACCATGTAATTATTTACTCTGGATCTACTGCTATTTATTACTATCTTAACCTTCCGTGCCAGATGGATTTTTAGTATAAAAAGGCATATTATGCTTATTCTTGTTGTCTCTGAACACTCTGAAATTCTACCAATTTTTATGTGAACCCCAAATCTGAACAATATGAGAGCTGAGCACTAGGTTGAAACAGTATATAAACTATTCCTTCTTCTAAGTAATTAATTCATGTATTTATGATTTCAGACGAATAAAATGGGAAGTCCTACACAATGCAGAAAGCAAAATGGTACAAATTTGAAGTTTCAAGTAGATGACCATTGCTGGCTGTTGTACTGTAAACTTCAATTTTTTTTTTTTGTGACTTCATCTAAACTGTTGATTTCTACATTCAATGCAAAATGAAAAACACTGCAAAAATATTCAGTCCTTGGTTTGAAATTTAAATTGACTTAATTTGTTGTAATATTTACTCAAAAATAGAGGATGGAGTTTTTAGCATTTCCAAAACTGATGGGTAGGATTGTGAACAGATTTTGCAGGATATTTTGACATTTGCAGTTGTTGAAATGCTATAGTTCTTGTCTTTAGTAATTTCACTGAATATGAGAAGGAATATTTGTGGTAAGAAAATTCAGTCTTTATTTTTTTTTTGAAGTTCTTAGTCACTCAGAAAGTTGGGAGGAGGAGAGCTGGAGCTAGGAAGAATTCTGTGTAAATGTTAATTTATGGATAATTGCTTTATATGGAAGGGTGAAATCACACCTGATATAACACAGTTATATAAAACATTAAGTCTGGGGTAAATTTGACCCTGATTTCAAGCTCATAGATATTAAATCTTGGTGTTACATAAGCAAAGTACAAAGAGTTGCCATTAACAGAGAAACTCTTCGTTGATACTGCAGCTTATTAAAACTAATTCAACCTGACATCACCTTGTGTCATGTGTAATTACTGTTAAGTCCAGCAATTGTGAGCAAAGCCTCTAGGTAAAAATTCAGAACATTTTTTTTTTTTTTTTGGAAACAAATAAATGCTGAGAGATTGTATGGAATTTTTGAATGCTTGTAGTTGATCCAAACATCAAAGATTGTGTACATTAATGTACTTTGATCATGGATGTGCCTTAGATGTCGATGTAGTCTGAGGTGGTAGAGTAGAAGCATGAGTGATGTGTGCAAAGCAGCAGTAGCAGACACCCTGAAGAATTTCAGACCTGGGAGTCTTAAATAAAATAGCTCAAACTTTATGTGCAATCTGTGTAACTGAAGTATATACCCAAGGGGAAAAGCTAGCTGTAAAGCATTTTTTCCCCATCTATTTAACTGGGACTGTCAAGAGAAGAAAATTCTCTTCAAAAGTGGAGGTGGGCAGTCTAGGAAAAAACTTTGTTAATTATGTTATAACTTCAGGGGAAATTTTAGCTGATTAACCACAAAGCTAGCAAACCTCTATTTTAATTAATGTAGAGGTTAGACTCTCTTTCCATGTTTGTTTCGCTTTAAAAAGCTAACCTGAATAGTGTGGCTATGTAAGATGCTAGTTCTGGGCAGACAAGAGGTTTACCTTCAATCACTTCAAACTGCTTAGTTCATATTTGGACTTAGTAATATTTTTAATTTTGAGAAGATAAGCACTATGTGCACAGCTCGGCCCTTCTGTAGCTACTGTTTCAGTAGTGTATGTAAGCAGAGGCCAAAGAAATTCTTTACTTGGGGTGATGAGACACTGGAATGGGCTGCGGATACTCCATCTCTGGAGATATTTAAATCCAGGTAGGATGGAGCTTTAAGCAATGCAGTGTTGTAGTCTACAGCTAGTGGAAGGTGTCCCTGCTCCACTTGAACCTTCACTTTAACCTCCACTTGACCACCCCCTTACACAGCTTCATGCCATTCCGTCGGTCCTGTTGCTGTCACTAGAGAGCAGAAATCAACACCTGCCCTTCCACTCTCCCTTATGAGGAAGTCATAGGCTGTGAAGAGGCCTCAGTTCAGTCCTCTCTTCAGCTGTATGCTGCTGTGAGATCGCTTGTCAGCCTCCTCTTCTTTGGGCTGAACAAGCCAAGAGCCTTCAGCCACTCCTTGTACACCTTCCCCTCTAGACTTTTCACCATCTTTGTAGCCCCTCTTTGGACACTCTATAGTTTTATGTCCTTTTTGTACTCTTTAAGAACCTCTCCATCTCAAGCCACTCTAGCACTCCTTTAGCATGGAAGCTTCATCTCCCTCAGTGAACAGGTTGCACATTTCTTTATTTTTCCTGATCTTCTTTTCTTTGCATAAACCTCAGAGGTCAGCTGTATAAGAGCACTGAAATCCTGATTCAGTTATCTGCATTAGTGTTTTTAATGGTTGTATAGCATTATTTCCAAAAATTGCATACTTAGAGCTGTTTTTTTTTCTTCTTTTTTTTTGTCTGTAGTAAATTTGGTGACATGACACTTTGAAATCTTGGCTTTGTCCAAATCTGCTTTGGAAAATTAAGTTGTATGTCTTCATTGTAAAGTTCATCTAACTTCCTGATACCTGAGTATCTTGATCATTGTGTTTTGTTCAGCAGCTTGTGTACAGGGAATTGGAAAAAGTATGGGCAGTTAAGAAATTGTACCAATGAAATTTTTTAAAATAGATTATTTTAGGAGTAGTTGTTAAGCTAGTTTTGTGAACGTGTCTTACTATGTCTTTCAGACTGAAACTCATCAACAAAAAGTATCATCAATATTAGGTTGTTTTTTTTTTTTTTTAACTTCTGTTTTATTTCTTCTTTTTACGTTGGAAAACTTTGAGGTTTGACTATTCTTTTGATAATACATTTTTTATACAGTATTGAAAATATTTCCAAGCCATACCAGAATTAGGAAATTAGGCTTTCATTTTATTTTATTTTTGGTATTTCTGATGCCTTTTCAGATTTTATATCACATATCCCATGGTTCACTAATAATGAAGAGTTATGACATAGTAAATAATTTTATGGCTGTATTAACATATTACATGAGAAGTCATGTGCTGGCATCAAATATTTTCCCATCAGTTTCTTAGAATAATTGTGTCTGAAGGAGTTAAAATCATGCTTTATTTGTGTTATCTGGAGATAACAGAAAAACAAACAAGAATAGTCTTCGGGTTCTTCTTTCTGTATACAATCTGACAGGTGGAGTCTTTTTCCTCCTAAAGTGCATTTGTTGCAAGGTGTCTGTCTAAATATGCAAGTTCTGAAGAAGAATTGCAATGAACTCCCCATTGAGAATTTCTGTTCTCCTCACTAGCTCTACATTGTGAGAGAACTGGAGTTGCTGATAACTGGTTTAGGAAGGTTAGCACCCTAATGACGACAATCTGCAGAACAGCGCAGGATATTTTGACTGAATCTGGCAAGAATGGGAAAATCACCAAGGAAACTGTTAACATTTTTGAGTTGCAATCTTCCCTTAGTGAACCAAAGTAAAAATAATTTGTTTGTACTTAAATATTTGTTTTGTACTTAAAAAAGTAAAAATAATTTGTTTATGAGCTGAAATTTTTAATTTTTCTTTACATTGTTGAGGCTATGATATTTCAGGGGTTTTTTTGTTTGTTTTGCTTTGTTTTTGTGTTTGTTTGTTTTCATCAGTGTTCATATTCTAAGAGCTATGAAAATTGATTTCCACAATAATTTTAAGTTCAGAATTAATATTTCTTTGCAAATGAGAAAACATTTCCTACAGAAACACGCTGACATTTGCCTTGTTTGATTAGGAGCAACAAAAATGGTAGGAAAGTTGGTTTCTAATGTTCTTGTTATTTTGAAAGTGGATATCTATGTGTATAAATATATTATATAATATGGATATTTTGTGTGAAATCAGAATGGTTATTATAGGAATGTTGTGCAGAAGCAAAAAGGGAATAACCACAATGGTTACTGCTTATGTGAAATAACAATAGATACTGACAATGACTTTGAGAGTGTCTTCAAAGTAGTAGTATTTTTTTTTAGACTTTTTAGTTAAAATTAAACAAAGCGGTAACTCAAAATCTAGATGGCTTTGGTATGAAAGGGGTTAAGTTTTAATATTTAGTCCTTCTTCAGTGTTTTTCTTACAATTTTGTTGTTGTGGTTGGGATTTTTTTTGTCTACACCCATGAATCGGGCAAAGCACTTATCTGTTTCAGTAGGAGCACTTTCAGGTAGATTTTATAGCATTTTAGAAATCCTACTGTACCTATCATGAAATGCTTTATTTAAAAGTCAAGCTATGTGGGAAGATCAACGGACTATATAACAAACAGCACAAAAAATACTGCTTTAGGTAAAATGTATGCTGATGATAACTGAATAAGCCCTTCTGAGTATGCTAATCCTGATTTATTTTAATTGGTAATTAAGACAGTTTGGTTTATTGCTTGTAGCCATAAGCACCTGGGAGTCTGACTAATCCCATCCGTGTATTGGGGACATTCTAGCTGTCACTGCTGACTTACAGTGTGGAAATTTTCTATTTGAGTGTTACTTTAATTAGTACTTTTTCAAGCATTTAAAGGTGTTCTTTTCTTCTAACGTATCAGCAACTTGAATGGAATATAAATGTTTTGGACCTGTATGTAGTATGTAGATTCAAGTTAACTAGATATGTCTTGGATTGTGCCATCTATTCACAATAATTATTTTCAATTTCTTGTACAGCATATCTTGAAACTTAACTGGGAGCACTCAGGTCAGTAAAAAGTCTGACCAAAAAACATTTTTTTCCTTTGGGAGAAGTATTTCCCTGGGAGAGAATTCATTCTAAAGACTTCACATGGTCCATTTAATAAATCATGCAAGAATTGATGTAGAATTTTGGATTTTCTATTATTAAAACTTGAAGCTGTCTAGGCATTTCCTGTGTCTGAAAGTCTTCTGCTAACATAATCAAGTCTATCATTTATCCAAGAGAAATATCTCCTAATATTTTATTGCCTGTCTTGTCAGGATGGAAAATATGCAAACTTCTGCTGTGACAACTGTCCTCTCTTAACTTATTTGAAATTAGCCTATATAGAGATCACTTGCAGGATCTGATTTGGAAATTTGGAACCAGTTCTGTTTTCCTTGCATACTGTGAAGTACTATTGAATTTGGAAGCTTGTGGTGTAAATAGGGAATGAAAAATTGGGGGCTTAAAAGAGGAAATAAAGGAAACAAAACATATACTAGTCCACATTCAATTCAAATGTGAGTGCAAAATGTTGTTTAAAATGTATTTAAAATTGCATGAGTTTTCTTCACAGATAAAATTAGAATTTACTTTTCAAGAAAGCAAAATTAAATGTGAAAAAAAAAAAATTGAGTCCATGACTGATACACGCCTTAACATTAATGCCATAATAATTTCATGTGAATTCAGACAGCAGACAGCAGAGAGCAGCAGTGCAGTGACCTGAATTAGAAGGACTGATGTTAAGGAATATTGAAAATAATTAAAAACTTAAATACTTAAAATTAATCATAGAATCATAGAATCATAGAATCATAGAATGGCCTAGGCTGAAAAGGACCTCAAAGATCATCAAGTCTCAACCCCCCTGCCAAGTGCAGGGTCGCCAATCACTAGACCAGGCTGCCCAGAGCCACGTCCAGCCTGGCCTTGAATGCCTCCAGGGACGGGGCATCCACAGCCTCCTTGGGCAACCTGTTCCAGTGCGTCACCACCCTCGGAGTGAAAAACTTCCTCCTAATATCTAACCTAAATCTCCCCTGGCTCAGCTTAAAACCATTCCCCCTTGTCCTATTGCTATCCACCCTCACAAACAATTGTTCCCCCTCCTGTTTATACGCTCCCTTCAAGTATTGGAAGGCCACAGTGAGGTCTCCCCGGAGCCTTCTCTTCTCCAAACTAAACAAGCCCAGCTCCCTCAACCTTTCCTCATAGGAGAGGTGCTCCAGCCCTCTGATCATCTTGGTCGCCCTCCTCTGCACTCGTTCCAAGAGCTCCAATCAATCAATAATCAATTATTGATTTTATATTTGTATAAGTTTAATGAGATTTGTGGCAAAAGTAATGAATAGAAGGTGAAACAAATGACATTAGTGATAAAATAACCATCATGGAAATCATTGTCAAAAACAATATTTACATCTGATTAAAAGAAAAAGTTAAAGTACCAAGCAGGCAACTTAGTGCCTTAGGAAAATGGGTGGATTAGTGTCTGAGCTGCTTAGAGAACTCTCAAAAATGATGATGTAATATAATTAAGATATAGTGTAATTAAGAGCAGAGGACAAATATTAGCTCATAGACTACTCTTCAAAGAGCACTTCTACTTGAATGCATACTAAATAGTCTGAAATGTCATGAATTCAATTAAATGTTCAAAAATCATTAAGTGTATCTGCTAGTAACTTACAAATTACTATACTTGTTCATAATCAGAGTTCATAGATACACATCGAATTAAAATATTCAGGGTACAGGTCATGTAAAACATGATATATTGTTTCTGATGTCTTGAACATAGTTTCTTTCACATCTCTCACTTCCTCATTTGATACCATCTTAATGAAAAAAAAGAATAATTTTCATCAGTACCTCTCTTTTATCCACCCTTATTTTCTGCAGTAAAAGCAGGAAGTAGACTTCTGTGGATAATGAGCAGATATAAATACCTATGAGTCAGATAAATTATGCCTTCATTCCAGAAAAACTGCTACAATGAAGGATGTAAGCAGATGCTGTTGCCCTAGTGATTGCTTATTTGAGTCTAGATTGCACCAGGTCTGCATCTCTCTTAGATGTTTGCATTTGTGTATATAATTCATAGGGATAAGGCTACATATTAAATGCAACCAAATAAAATGATCAACATGCAATGTGTCGAGAAAGGCATATGGCTTATAGGGAGTAAGAGATTACACTGGAATAGTAGCTTATAGATGATAAAGAAAATATTTAGAAATATAACCGTGTAACCACAGCGCACGATACATGAGCATAACCATCATTCTGTAGTGTTGATCAATTTCATATGCAACTAAACTCAGAGATACAAAATATCGAGTCTGCCTGGATGTTCTGAGTGCCTATTTGTATGGCCCATCTGAGATATGAAATTCAGAAACTGTCATTTTCTGATAATTGAATTACTATGAGATGTCTAGATGTTTCTAGTTTCTCTTTTTCATTTCTTTGGTATTACATGCCACAAGACTTGACCACAAGGGTACAATAAAAGCAGCCATGTTCCTACAGATCAGCCTCAGGGCTCTGAAAAAAAAATGCTTTTTATCTCAGTTTTCATTCTGTGAAATTTTTTCAATATTTAATTATTCCATAATTTCACACCCTTCCATTTTGGAAGCAGGTGGTTCTTTAGCTGTTATAAGTTATTTGCTTTTTAAAATGGCATTTTAAGAGATTTAGATATTTTATATGTCTTTCTGTGATCCTCATTTTGGGGTTTCATATACCTCTCAAGATGTTGCAAGTTTCTAAAATTCCGTGTTTCTTTGTAGAACCTTTACATTTCTTCACTCTGACAAAATATGACTTAAATTCTAGAATTAGCTGTTATGCAGCAAGTTTTGAAAAGATACAGTCCTAGAAGTTAATACTTACAGTATTCCAAAAAGTGTGCAATGTGTTTGTATTCTTTTTATAGCTTTTACTGACATTGTTTGCCCTGATCAGGATCCACAATTCTTCTGCAGTAAGTATTGAAAGAGTCAACAAAAGAAAAAAGATTTTACACTGGAAAGAAATAATTTTGAGATGCTTGCCATGGAATGATAATTTTCTGAGAGTCATGGAGCATGTGAAGATGTAGAGAAAAACAAAGTCTTTCAGTTAAGCTGGGACATAGATGGGACCTGTGTTATGGTTTAACCTGGCAGGCAACTAAGCACCACACAGCTGATATGTTCACTCAGCTCAGTGGGATAAGGGAGAGAATCAAAAAGGTGAAAAGCATGAGAACTTGTTGACTGAGACAAGGACAGATGAATTATAATAAGAAAAATAATAAAATAAAACGTGATGCACAATGCAATTGCTCACCATCAGGTGAACAATGCCCAGCTGGTCCCCCAGCAATGGCCATCACTCCTGGTCAACTCCCCCCAGTTTTATTGTTGCCATAAGCTACGGGATATCCCTTTGGTTATTCCTGGTTGTCCCTTCTCAGCTTCTTGTGTACATCCAGACTCCTTGCTAGGAGGGCGATATGAGAAGCAGAAGAGTCTGACTCAAGTGTAAGCACTGCTCTGCAACAACTGAAATGGTGTTATCAAAATTTTCTCGCCCTAAATCCAAAACACAGCACTGTAAAAGCTACCATGAGAAAAATTAACTCTGCTTCAGCCTAAACCACGACAACATGCTTGATAGTATTCTCAGAAATATTATCAGTACTACAAGCAATATATGACAAATGTATGCTGAAGTACTACATGATGTTAGACATAGATCCAGCATTTTTCCTGCACTAGCAGTTTTTTTTTTTTAATTTGTACATTACTCATGAAGTCAATAATATTAACCATCATTTATTGAAAGTATTGAAGTTGAAATGTTGTTTGGCAAAACAACCGTGTAAGATAGAGTTCATGTCCTTCAGATCTTTGTGAGTCAGAACTGTACGCTACTGATGACAATATTCAAAACATCCAAGGTCAAGAAACCTGAATTTGTGTACTTTTTGGGCCATTTTACTATGTAAAACAGGACATTGTAATGTGGGACCTGTGGAAGCAACACAGAATGAGATGAGCATATCTAGCACATATTGTTGTGTGCTTGAGAGTGATGCAAACTTACTAAAGGCAATAGAGTGGTGTTACATAAAGTACCAATATATGCAGTTGGGGAAATAACTATTTAAAGAAACACTGGAGAGAAAATTATGTGCCCTTGATAGTTTGTGTCTCCAAAATAGGAAGGAAATTTTGTCTTTGTAAGGAGAAAGATTAACTTCAGCTTCAACAGTCAAAATCAAAGAATGAGATACAGACTTTAAGCAAGGAAACTTAAAATTACTTCTTAACTTTAGAATGCAGCTGCCATGGAGTAGGGAACCATAAAATATGGGGGGAAAGCTCTTCTGGAGCACAAAAATAGGAGCTGAAAAACTTCAATTTTCATTTTTTCAGCTACAGTGGGCTATGATTGTAAAATGAACAGGCCAGGAATATCCCACGTTATTAGGTAAATATCTCAAACTAATGTCAGAAAAAAAACACTTAGATGAAACTTCACTGTAAATGAAACATGGAAGCACAGGAGAGAAGCACATTTCCTTGTTTTGTAGAGAACTCTTTTAGAAAGTGACTAATCTGATTATTTAAATGACTTTCATTGTTTAAATTGCAATGCCTTTTTAAAAAGCATAGAAATGTGTCTTCTTTCTTTCTTTCCAAGTGGTATCATTCCTTATTATTGGAGTTGGAGATTGTAAAACTTCTGCTCCACTCCATTTTTATTGCCACTTCATTAACATGGAAGGAACATGCAGTTCATGAATCTATTATGTTATTTTATACCCTCATGTCAACTGTTCATACTTGTATTTTCCACACCTTTGTTGATAATACAGAATACATAAGCTACCTGAGAAAATCTATATAGTTTTGGCTCTGCCATTTACAGTCTCAAATCCCCTAGTCACTGCATCAGAGCAGTATATTGAACATAATACTTTAATGCATTCTCTGCTCATGTACATCAACACTTGCACCTACCAGCTACCTGATGTGAATACAATTCTTTTGATACAGCTTTTCATAAGATAAGGTATATTTACTGTTTTCCTTCGTCTGTGGACCTGATTTGACTTATAAGCTTGAAATGCTTTGAGGTCAATAACAGTGCATCTTCTGAGCAGTTTGGTGTGTAATGCCTTTCCTGTTCAAATGGTTGTTGAATGCATTTGAATGCATAATATGAATATAAGTTTCTACTTGGTGCGCATAGCTATATAAGTGAATAAATATTCCTTAATCACAAGAGCATTTTATTTCAAGTTGCGCTTTTTGGGATTCCAGACCTTCAGTGACATTAGAAAGATGTGGCCAGCGGATGGGCTTTCTTATGCCTTTCATTTTGTTCATTCTGAAATTGCTTCTTGGATATGTGCAGTATAATTTATCAATGAATTATGTTTGTAAGAAATTAATGTCTACAACTGCAGTATTATTTCTATAAATTGGTATCATCATATATGTGTCAATACTAACAACTGAAAGTCTGAGTTTATTTTCCTTGGTTGTAGTTCACTCACAAAAGGCTTGACAGAAGGCTTGACAATGATATCATTCACAACTTTTCTGCTTTTTTTCAGCTGCCAGAACTGGCATCTTTGAACATTAAACTTGCTTCTAGAATGTAACCTTCCAAGTATGTGTAAAGAATAAAGTATCACCATCAATCTGACTTA